>NW_015505671.1:514811-518944 GCF_001515645.1 Sinocyclocheilus grahami
ATTCCCTGGCAATCAAACCTATGACCTTGGTGCTGTTAGCATCAACTTCACGCATTTAAATTATGCTTATTTCACGAAAACTGGTCATTGTGTCTATATGACACGATTTTCGTTCGTGTATTTTATTTCTGTACAGCTACGAATAGACTCAGTAGGTAAACGTCTGGAGAAATTATGAGAGAAAATGTACTCGGTCGTCATAAGAAATAACGTCACACTGCAAATAAGCTTAAAAAGCGATCGATCTTTTGGGGATTTTTGCATTTTTTCCAAAATGGTTTTGAGGTGAAATATGACCAGGACATGTTTTCATGCACCCACCGTAAGAGCTGTTTAGAAGCTTGCTTCCTAGCGCACACAGTCAGCTGTTTTTGCCCTGAATCTGCTCTGTTTGCCGTGTGTCGCGCTGTAGACGATCATTCTCGAGTGATCCTGCAGCCAATGGAAGACGACCCGTCCTCCGACTACATAAATGCCAACTACATTGATGTAAGTGGCGATGCCGCCTCCTCCTCCATTGGCGAACGTGTGAGAAACGTCTCTCCCTCCCTCGTATGTGAGGTCTTTTATGCATGCCTTTGTCTCAACTATACACAATATACAGCTTTCTTTTCTTCCTTGTTGGAGGTGCTTGCTGACTCACTGACATTGTTGTGCTCTCTCTCACTCTTATGCGGTTGATTTTGGGGCGGTAGATTTGGCTGTACAGGGATGTAAGTATCACTGTAGGCACATTCGAACACACTTCCCCTCTCTGTCTCACCCATCCATGCCCCGAAGCCCATCTGAATGGAGCCGCTTGCGCCGCCACACTTCCAGCTCCATTCTGTGGCTCTTCCTCACGCTGCCACTCATCTGCTGTGCCTGTGCATCATGCATGTTAACATCCCTGGCTTGTGTTTCAGTTAACGCTCATGATTTTGGTGTGGTGTGTTTTAGTTTTCGTGGGAGGGGGAATTTGATGTCGGGTCTCCCTGCAGTGTGTGTTTGATCCGTAGAAATCGTGGTGTGTGTGTGTGTGTGTGTGTGTTGAGATTACACGTCTCAAAACGAAACTCTTAAAAGCGTGATGTAGCACAGTTTTGCATAGCCCACTGTGAAATAAATGACTCTCAGAATTGAATTGTTTGCTGCCTCCAACAAAATTCTTATTTTTGTTTCTCTTGCAGGGATACCAGAGGCCCAGCCATTACATCGCAACTCAAGGTAAATGAGGACGGCTGAATTAATCGTCTTTTCTTTGTTGCCAAGAACAAAAACTGACTGATGTTTAAATATAATGAACTAAATATTGCGTACTATAACAAATAATCAGTAAGTGGATTGTCGTCATATGTGGAAACTGCATTCTTTTTTATCTGATACACATCTTAAAAAGTGTGCATGCTCATAAATTCAAAATTATTCACTGAAACATGCACCGGAAACATTTGTGTAGCGACAAGTACAAAAAAATAGCATCTACGTGAAATAGTTTTATTTAAGTCAAAAATATTATCCAATATTGCTGCATCAACCTCAGTGTATTAATTTATACCAAAACTACTTTATATGGGTTAAATCATGTAGAATAAAGCAATAATCCCCAAAGAAGCCGTGGTTTACAGTGAATTTATAACAGTTAAGGGGCGTTGTCGCCTCGTGCCTAAAACCCCCTCAGCTGTTATAAATTCACTGTAAACCACGGCTTCACGGGGCTTATTGCTTTTATAAAACGGTTATTCCATATACGTAGTTAGGTTTCACAAAATAAAACAGAGCAAATAAAGTGTATGATATGAATAGAGTAATTTACAACAGCTTCGAACGTGGCTCAGCCAATCAGAATCAAGGACCGGAACTCTCCGTTTCATAAATATCTCTTTAAAGTAACAACTTTAGCAAACAATACTAATTTTATATACCACTAATACATTCTACTTTATTTATATCACAAAAGACGCCGTGCAAAATCTGTCAAATGATGCCAATTTTTTTTCTCTCTCCCAAATGTCCAAATGTAAATGACTGAAATGAAAGCGGATTATCAAATAAAAACAGAGATTTAGAGAAATAAAGCAGAGCGTTTGGCTTTCCCACAGGCCCTGTCCACGAGACGGTGTACGACTTCTGGAGGATGATCTGGCAGGAGCAGTCGGCTTGTATCGTGATGGTAACCAACCTAGTGGAGGTGGGCCGGGTATGTCGCTATACTGCCTGCGGAGGGGCCGTTGTGTGTTTTTGTGCTCTGTGATGTGACCTGTGAAGGCCCCTGCCTGCAAAAACCTTTTGAAGAGTGAGCGAGGACTAGTTAATCATCTGCTCGAAGTCACAAAAATGGGTGAATCTCACAGAGCCTGTCAGGAACGGGTCATATTTCACCCCAAAATCAAAAGATAGAAATAATCAACTTTTTTGACGCTTCTCAAAGGGTTGAAGCATGTCTGTGTATGTATTTTGTACATTTGTGCACGTTGTGGACGCTTTGTTTAATTCTCTCATTATGCACAAGTGAGTGAACTGATTTCACAGCAGTCTTTATATCATAATGCTCTTGGAGCTAATGATCACACAGTACTAGAGGTGATCCCTCACATCTCAAAGCATTTAAGCAAGACTTCAGCTTGAAGATTGTAGCATGCCATGAATTAAATCAGACTGCTGTGAATCAAGCTTTGCATCAGTCAGTATAGTTACTGTATTCAAGACGTGTTTGCATTGGAGTGCATGTGATTTGCTCTGTATTTTATGTTTGATGGGTCTCATCCTCCTGTAGGTGAAATGCTATAAATACTGGCCAGATGATGCTGAAGTTTATGGAGATTTCAAAGTGACGTTTGTGGAGGTCGAGCCGCTCGCGGAATACGTTGTCAGGACTTTCACTCTGGAGAGGGTGAGATTATTTTGACCGTGTTTAAAGTTTATTGTTAAAACCTTTTGTCTAGCATTGGCAAGTGTGGCTAATATTCTGTAAGCCTGAAGGAAATACGTTTAATGCACAGAGGCCGCACAAAGTATTTGGACACTTTTGAGCACTTAGGTCACAGTTATAAATATGTGAGAGTCTGTATCTACATGTGTCTTTTTTTTTTTAACTAAAATCACTTTTATTCATATATATACAGTACTTTAAAACCACAAACATGCATGAAGTTACTCAACGCTGACTGTCTTCATGGTCAACACTGCATCTGTCATTGCAGTACTTCAAGTACCCCTTTTTTAATTATGTATAGCTTGTAAAATGCACTGGTGCATCTTTCTCTGCACTTGCTGTGATATTTTGTCATTAGTGTGACTTGAAATATCCAGAAGCTTTTTGGGGCCAATGTATTTGCAGGGAAAGTGATTTTCAGTCTATCATTTTTCCAGGTGCTCAGGTGTTTTGTGGATGCTTGTTCTTATTTCCGCAGAGGGGTTTTAATGAGGTGCGAGAGGTAAAGCAGTTTCACTTCACTGGCTGGCCCGATCATGGAGTCCCGTATCACGCTACAGGACTGTTGTCATTCATCCGACGAGTCAAGATGTCCAACCCTCCCAGCGCTGGGCCTATCGTCGTCCACTGCAGGTACCGCAATGCATCATCACATCCTCGGCTCCTTCACACACGGTACAGCCTGGAAATGCAGAGCTCATGTGAGCATGCCAGCTGTATTAAGATCATTTGCAGTAAATGTTGGCCTTTGGTGGAGTGTGAATAGTAGCAAAATGAATCAAACACGGAAAGCCGTAGCATTTGTGAATGACAGAAAATGTGTAAAAGTGGCTACTGAAAAATATTGCTAATGAAACGTCATAATTGCTTTGTACTGGTTTGAAGACAAGAACGGGATTTCAGAACTCTTCATGTTTTAGAGCAATAGTTCACTCAATCATGAAAATTTGCTGGAAATGCACTCCTCCCCGCAAGGCCAGGAAAAAGTTTGTTTCTGCATCAGATTTGGAGAAATGTAGCATTGCATCACTGTCTCAGCAATGGATGCTCTGCAGTGAATGGGTGCCGTCAGAATGAGAGTCCTGATAAAAACATCACAATGATCTTGACAAGTGAAAAGCTACATGTGTGTAAGAAACAAATCCATCAAGGTGTTTTTAATGGCAAACAGTGGCTTCCAGCTAAAATACAAGTCCATAATCCATAATATTGCTTTCTC
>NW_015505671.1:518954-520612 GCF_001515645.1 Sinocyclocheilus grahami
TAATATTGCTTTCTCCAGTGAAAATGTCATCTTGTCTGAATCAGGTTTGAAATATGCACAGACCAAGCAACAAGAGTTAACATTTAAAACGTCTTAATGCTGGATTTGTTTCAGCTTTTGTCTTCTCCAGATGTGAACTGATGGACTGGAGTGCTGTGGATTACTTGTGATGTTTTAATCAACTCTCATTCTGACGGCACCCATTCACTGCTGAGCATCCATTGCTGAGACACTGATGCAGTGACACATTTCTCCAAATCTATATTTCTACAAACTCATCAGCTCATCTCAGATGGCCTGAGGGGGAGCATATTTTCAGCAAATTTTCCTTTTTGCATGAACTATTCTTTTAATGAACAGTACCGCATCTGAAGAAAGATCCACAGCTTGACATTTTCTATCCGTTTCTTAAGCAATGCGTAGTCGAATCTGGAGGCCCGTCTCTGCTGAGACTGCTTCTTTTGTTGTAGATGAGAATGCATTGTCATTGGTTCATGACATCACTTCCTGTTCTTAGGGTCTTACCACAGCTCTTCTGCATATGCGGATGGTCTTGTGGTTGGTTCTTTATTTTGTCATGCTCACACTTCAGTGTACCAGCGTCCACATCTGACACTGTTGGCCAGTCACAGACTACTCTTAAGACTCTTGGTTCTCAGCTCATTTAACACATCTGGCAGAAACAATTTTACCCTTAAACATTACCACGTTGCCTGCCGTTCACGCCCCAAGAACAGGATGTGGTCTCATCTGCATTGCTGCATGCAAAAAAAAAGAAAAAAAAAGAAAGCAATCCCATGATGCAGCTTTCTTTTCCTTTAAACTGGTTAACAGTCTTTGAATGCTACTCTCTTTGTTTCTCATTGCATTATTCTGCCGTTCAGTCAAACAGAAAATGTTTTGATTGACAGTGATAACCATGGCAACAGAAAAATATAAAAATATAACATTTGTAAATCTTACCGTGTAAATGCAAATGAATAGATCTGCTACAGCAATATTAACAAGAAAAAAAAAACAAATCAGTGATGATAACTAATAATAATAACAGATTTTGTTCTATTGCATGTGATGTATTTCTTTGTTCTTTATTTTAATATTTTAATGCTTTAATTCACTTGACTTTAAAGCAATGTGCACTTATTCTGAATATACTGGTTGCTGTATTATTGACTTATTATTAGCATTAAAAAAATAACACATTTAATATATATATTTTTTAATGATTTAATATGTAACAGTTCAATCAAATAAAATTGGGAAATTGTACTGGTATTACTAGAAATAGCACTACTAGAAACTAAATAACCAAATCAACTTTTTCAATTATTCCATGAAATGGAATGTACAAATGTTTCATATTTTAAAATACAGATACAAAGACATTAAGCAAAGAAACCTAATTTAACTATCTAGATTTTAATACAATGTATTTCACATTTATGTGTATGTACACATTATTGTATTTAAAAAAAAAAAGATGCCTTGGAAATTTCATACAAAGAAGAGAACCACTGCTTTAGACAGTTTGCATGAATTAACAACAACTTCATTTTCTTTCCAGCGGTTTTATGAGCATCCTGACACAAGTGCTTTGTTCTTAATCAAAAACTGTCTTTAGAGCCTAGTTTTTGTAGATAATGAAGCTTCACAAACAG
>NW_015505671.1:520622-525616 GCF_001515645.1 Sinocyclocheilus grahami
CTAAAATACAAGTCCATAATCCATAATATTGCTTTCTCCAGTGAACATGTCAGTCATCTTGTCTGAATCAGGTGTGAAATATGCACAGACCAAGCAACACAAGTTAACATTTAAAACGTCTTAATGCTGGATTAGTTTCAGCTTTTGTCTTCTCCAGATGTGAACTGATGGACTGGAGTGCTGTGGATTACTTGTGATGTTTTAATCAACTCTCATTCTGACGTCACCCATTGACTGCTGAGCATCCATTGCTGAGACACTGATGCAGTGACACATTTCTCCAAATCTATATTTCTACAAACTCATCAGCTCATCTCAGATGGCCTGAGGGGGAGCATATTTTCAGCAAATTTTCCTTTTTGCATGAACTATTCTTTTAATGAACAGTACCGCATCTGAAGAAAGATCCACAGCTTGACATTTTCTATCCGTTTCTTAAGCAATGCGTAGTCGAATCTGGAGGCCCGTCTCTGCTGAGACTGCTTCTTTTGTTGTAGATGAGAATGCATTGTCATTGGTTCATGACATCACTTCCTGTTCTTAGGGTCTTACCACAGCTCTTCTGCATATGCGGATGGTCTTGTGGTTGGTTCTTTATTTTGTCATGCTCACACTTCAGTGTACCAGCGTCCACATCTGACACTGTTGGCCAGTCACAGACTACTCTTAAGACTCTTGGTTCTCAGCTCATTTAACACATCTGGCAGAAACAATTTTACACTTAAACATTACCACGTTGCCTGCCGTTCACGCCCCAAGAACAGGATGTGGTCTCATCTGCATTGCTGCATGCAAAAAAAAAGAAACAAAAAAGAAAGCAATCCCATGATGCAGCTTTCTTTTCCTTTAAACTGGTTAACAGTCTTTGAATGCTACTCTCTTTGTTTCTCATTGCATTATTCTGCCGTTCAGTCAAACAGAAGATGTTTTGATTGACAGTGATAACCATGGCCACAGAAAAATATAAAAATGCCAAAATATAACATTTGTAAATCTTACCGTGTAAATGCAAATGAATAGATCTGCTACAGCAATATTAACAAGAAAAAAAAAACAAATCAGTGATGATAACTAATAATAATAACAGATTTTGTTCTATTGCATGTGATGTATTTCTTTGTTCTTTATTTTAATATTTTAATGCTTTAATTCACTTGACTTTAAAGCAATGTGCACTTATTCTGAATATACTGGTTGCTGTATTATTGACTTATTATTAGCATTAAAAAAATAACACATTTAATATATATATTTTTTAATGATTTAATATGTAACAGTTCAATCAAATAAAATTGGGAAATTGTACTGGTATTACTAGAAATAGCACTACTAGAAACTAAATAACCAAATAAACTTTTTCAATTATTCCATGAAATGGAATGTACAAATGTTTCATATTTTAAAATACAGATACAAAGACATTAAGCAAAGAAACCTAATTTAACTATCTAGATTTTAATACAATGTATTTCACATTTATGTGTATGTACACATTATTGTATTTAAAAAAAAAAAAGATGCCTTGGAAATTTCATACAAAGAAGAGAACCACTGCTTTAGACAGTTTGCATGAATTAACAACAACTTCATTTTCTTTCCAGCGGTTTTATGAGCATCCTGACACAAGTGCTTTGTTCTTAATCAAAAACGGTCTTTAGAGCCTAGTTTTTGTAGATAATGAAGCTTCACAAACAGCTCTGATAGCATTTATAAAACAGTGAGCCACAGCTCACAGCACTACTCTCGTCTCTCTGCTGCTTATATACACTTGGAATGGTTTGATCAGTGATGAAATCGCTATGAGATCAAGTGGAGACCCAGCACAAAAATCCAAACTTTGTTCAACAAATGAAACAAATACGTCCTTACACTCAAACACTATTTTATTCATTTTTAAATATGCAGCATCATTTATGGTTCTATATTCTTGGTAGGTAATAATTCACAGCACAGAACACTGTATTTAAAGCATTCTTGCAGAGTTTTATTCGTGGTTTTTGAAGATGCACGCATGTCAAGCAACCTGTTTGTGTTGGCATCTGGTTCATTTGACTAGTTTCTACCAAAAGGCATACGATGCACGGCCTTTGACATGAACAACAAAAGCAGCAGAATCAGCCCTCACCCGCTGTTGTCCACTCTCTCCTGTGCAGACGCTGAACTCAGTGACTCCTCAGCCTCAGCCTGAAGACTGCAGCATTGCACTCCTTCCTCGAAATCACGACAAGAACCGTTTCATGGACAACCTCCCGCCCGACCGCTGCCTGCCGTTCCTCATCACCATCGACGGAGAGAGCAGCAACTACATCAATGCAGCGCTCATGGATGTAAGTATGGCTTCCTCGCTCTCGCTCTCTTTTCCTCGTCTCCTTTATGTTAGACACACGCTCTGTTCCAAAACCTAGTGAGCTGCCAATGGAGGAAAGATTTGAGGGCAGCCAAAAGGTAGGCAACTTAACTCTGCTGCCTTCTGAGATACCTTGTTTTAGTCAGTCTTTTAGCATTACCAATACTAAAAGTTATAGTAAACATATTGATTACAACAGTTCAGTATGATAAAAATGTCGGTCTTTATGCTGTGGATTCTTAATGAAACATGCTAACCTCAAACTCTACTGAGTCAGTCCCTCACTTGTGTGTAGTGTAGCTAGTAGACAGGGAGAGCTCTCATTGGATTTTGGAACGGAGCTACAGAAAGCTAGAGACAAATCCAGGTGGCAAGTCCTTTGAGTGGGACAGATGTTAGCGTGAGCCACTTTCAACCCTATTCCAGTCGCTCTGTAACGTGGTGACAGTGTCGTGTAGATCAGCGATACGATTATTCGTCTTGAATTAGTAAAGCATTCAATTCGCCTCTTTTTAGTAGTGTAATGAATTCATTCTTCTTGATGGCTGTATGAGGTCCTAAATTGAACTTTCTTTCATTTGGGTTTTCAAAAATAATTCCAAAGTCCAAACTGTTTTAGTAACATTGTCGGAAAGGACGAGGTAAGTGTAAGTGTGAATCTCTTGCTTTAAAGTGTTAATTTTGTTATTCATTAAAGGGGTCATATGACGTTGCTAAAAAGAACATTATTTTGTGTATTTGGTGTAATGAAATGTGTTTATGCGGTTTAAGGTTAAAAAAACACATTATTTTCCACATACTGTACATTATTGTTTCTCCTCTATGCCCCGCCTTTCTGAAACACGTCGATTTTTACAAAACTCATCGGTCTGAAAGCGAGGTGTGCTGTGATTGGCTGAATACCTCAAGCGTGTGACGGAAATGTTACGCCCCTCACCATACTGTGATGCCGTGTCCCGGCCGGAGCGACGAGACAAAAACATTAAAACCCATTATAAACGAGGCATTTGTTGCATCCAGTGGGGACATAATTACTGATTATAATGACTTATACTGTCTTTTTACACGTTGTGTTGCATCGCGCCGCGTAAACATAAAACTCTGTCTGCATTTGTGATCGGAGAAATAACAAACAACAAGCGCTACTCTACACTGCTCAAAACTCACATTTGAATCGTCAGTGGCTAATAATTTTAATAATAAAAACATACTTACAGGCTGGGAGTCAGCATTATTTGTCAGAACAGACGGCATTGTAGGCTACTCTCCCAAGAAATAGTCCTCGTCCTCCGTAAAACGCGTTGATCACATCTAATGAATCACAAATATTTGGTTTGAACTGTTCTGGAACAGTGTTGTAAATACAACTTAACTTGAAATTGCATCATGTGACCCCTTTAAAGGACAAGTTCACCCAAATCCTGAACGTTCTGCCATCATTTCTTGCCCTCAAGTCTGGAGGGGTTTCTTTCCCTTCTTTCTGTGGTAAACAACTGGAGATTTTTAACACTGTATTTATTTCCATACAACAAAAGTGAGTGGTGACCAGTTACTGTCAAGTTACAAAAAGAGTGCAAGAAACCACCATAAAAATAGTCCATACTGCACACTTATGCACTTTTTATTAACTGAACAGAAGCACAAATTTGTGATCCGAACCTGTCCCTCATTCAACGCTACCATATGACATCAGAAGTCTTTCAGCTTGAGTCGTATGAACTACTGTTAGTGTGTTTTGAGCATCACAGCCCTTGGTCACTGCAGGATTTCATTATATGTGACCCTGGACCGCAAAACCAGTCATAAGGGTCATTTTTTAAAAATGTATATGTAAACACCATCTCCAAGCTGAATAAATAATCTTTCCATTGATGTATGGTTTGTTAGGATAGGACAATATTTGGTCGAGATACAACTATTTGAAAATCTGGAATCTGAGGGTGCAAAAAAATCTAAATATTGAGAAAATCATCTTTAAAGTTGTTCAAATGAAGTTCTTAGCAATGCATATTACTAATCAAAAATTAAGTTTTGATATATTTACTGTAGGAAATGTACTAAATATCTTCATGGAACATAATCTTTACTTAATATCCTAATGATTTTTGGCATAACAGAAAAATCTATAATTTTGATCCATACAATGTATTGTTGGCTATTGCTACAAATATACCCCAGCGACTTAACACTGCTTTTGTGCTCCAGGGTCACATATGGAAAGTAGCCGCCTAAAGATTCCTCCAAAACTCTCCTTTTGACTTCCACAGAAGAAAGAAATGACACGAGGGCGAGTGAATTTTCAGTTTCTAGTTTGAGAATGCATTTGTTTAGTGTCTAGACTGATCTGTGGGGGACAGTGCATCCTTCTCCTAGTGCTTCATTTGTCATGGCTGTCTGTTTAAGTACTGTAATGAATTCGCTACATTTCTCCAAATCTGATGAAGAAACAAACTCATCTACATCTGGGATGGCCTGACGATGAGTACATTTTCAGCAAATCTTCACTTTTGGGTGAACTATTCCCTTAATGCAACAGCTGGTTATCTGTCAGTGGCTCCTGTGTGTGTTTGATCCGTGTGTAATCGGTGTGTTCAGGGCTGTCCTCAGTACTGGCCGGAGGGGGGGATGTTAAGATACGGCCCTGTAC
>NW_015505671.1:525736-526379 GCF_001515645.1 Sinocyclocheilus grahami
CGGGAAGCGACACTGGCGGTGTGCAGAGGTGCATAGTTATATTGATGTGTGTGTGTGTGTGTGTGTGTGTGTGTGTGTGTGTGTGTGTGTGTGTGTGTCCTAAGCCTCAGGAAGGTTACCTGATGGTCCGTCAGTTCCAGTACCTGGGATGGGCGGGTCATAGGGTCATAGGCGCCTCCAAGCGCTCGTTCCTCAAGCTGATCCTCCAGGTGGACAAGTGGCAGGAGGAATGTGAGGAAGGCGATGGACGCACTATTATACACTGCCTGTGAGTACAGATGGACAGAGACCAAAAGCAGCTGTTTGTGTATTAATCAGTAGCTACGGTTTTACTTGTGGACGGACAGGAAGTCAGACCACAGTCTACTCATCTAATCTCTCGTCAGTATTTGCTGTCAGTGTCTCACACTGCTCTCACTGGCATCAGATTCACCCACACCTACACGTCACATTAAAAGCAGAATATAACTGCTCCTTTGACTGATCAAGTTCATTTTCTACACTTTATTTATGAAGCATAAATACAATTATGTATGCTTTATGCTTAAATTATTTATGCTGCATAAATAAAATTGACATATAAAATAATGTTATGGCTTAAATTCTGTTTAAAGGGATAGTTCACCAAATATGAAAATTCTGT
>NW_015505671.1:526760-549170 GCF_001515645.1 Sinocyclocheilus grahami
ATGGGTGCCGTCAGAATGAGAGTCCAAACAGCTGATAAAAACATCACAATAATCCACACCACCCCAGTCCATCAGTTAACATCTGGAGAAGACAAAAGAAACAAGTTAAGACAGTTTAACTTTAAACTGTTGCTTGATCTATGCATATTTCTCGCCTTATTCAGATGAGGTGGTTTTTCACTGGGGGAATTTATTATGGCTTATGTTAAAGTTAAAACATCTAAATGATGGATTCGCTCAGCTTTTGTCTTCTCAAGATGTTCACTGATGGACTGGGGTGGTGGGGATTATTGTGATGTTTTTATCAGCTCTCATTCTGACGGCACCCATCCACATCCATTGGTCAGACAGTGATGCAGTGCTACATTTCTCCAAATCTGATGAAGAAACAAACTCATCTACATCTGGGATGGCCTGACGATGAGTACATTTTCAGCAAATCTTCACTTTTGGGTGAACTATTCCCTTAATGCAACAGCTGGTTATCTGTCAGTGGCTCCTGTGTGTTCCGTGTGTAATCGGTGTGTACAGGGTTGTCCTCAGTACTGGCCGGAGGAGGGAATGCTAAGATACGGCCCTGTACAGGTGGACTGCATATCCTGCTCTATGGACTGTGATGTCATTAGTCGTCTTTTCAGGATATGCAACCTGACCAGGGTGAGTTTTTCCGCATGTCTCTGAAAGCCATTGATCATTTTGCAGCAATGTGCAGAGCCGTACACTGGTCTTGGGCAGAAGTGCATAGTTACATTGATGTGTGTGTGTGTGTGTGTGTGTGTGTGTGTGTGTGTCCTAAGCCTCAGGAAGGTTACCTGATGGTCCGTCAGTTCCAGTACCTGGGATGGGCGGGTCATAGGGAAGTTCCCGCCTCCAAGCGCTCGTTCCTCAAGCTGATCCTCCAGGTGGATAAATGGCAGGAGGAATGCGAGGAAGGCGATGGACGCACTATTATACACTGCCTGTGAGTACAGATGGACAGAGACCAAAAGCAGCTGTTTGTGTATTAATCAGTAGCTACGGTTTTACTTGTGGACGGACAGGAAGTCAGACCACAGTCTACTCATCTAATCTCTCGTCAGTATTTGCTGTCAGTGTCTCACACTGCTCTCACTGGCATCAGATTCACCCACACCTACACGTCACATTAAAAGCAGAATATAACTGCTCCTTTGACTGATCAAGTTCATTTTCTACACTTTATTTATGAAGCATAAATACAATTATGTATGCTTTATGCTTAAATTATTTATGCTGCATAAATAAAATTGACATATAAAATAATGTTATGGCTTAAATTCTGTTTAAAGGGATAGTTCACCAAATATGAAAATTCTGTTATCATCTACTCACCCATAAGTCGTTCCAAAGCTGTATGAATTTATTTCTTCTGTTGACCACAAAATAAGTTATTTTGAAGTTGCTGTTTTTTTTTTTGCTGTTATTTTACCTTTGTGGGTGAACTATGCATTTAATGCTTAATTAACTGTTGTACAGCATACCAATTATTACAAAAATGACATGAAAATGTATTATAGTTTAAATGTATACTAAATACAGTTAGCTAAAATTTAGAGTGCCTTTTTTCTAAACTCATGGAGTTTTATGTTTGTGCATATTTATATGTAATTTCATACTTCTATTGTCTTTTAAATATAGTACTTGCTGAGTGTAATGACAAACATTTATGATAAACTAAAATGTACTTTAATTATATTTTATGAAGTTGTTTTTAAGAATTTCTATTGAAACTTGTTTGTCATTTGTATGTGCAATTACACGCTTTGTAAATTTGCAATTCATTGCATTTAAGATTCAAAGATGTATATTTTTTAATATATTAACTCTAAATGTAATATCAAATAACACGAATTAAAATTCTAATCAAGTGCTTTAAATGTGCTTTAGTACGTTAGTCAACACATCCAAATAAACACATGCTTTAATAAAGAATATTAAAGCATGATTTATAATAAAGCTTTTAATTAGATTGTATTACCAAGTGAATTTTTTTAAAGTTACTTACATGTGTTAAGAAACTGTGTCTCTCTTTAAATACACTGAATTGGCCTTTTTATTTGATTCTATAATGTTATCTGCAAGTGCAGTTTTTATGTACTTTTAAGATTTGAAGTACACCACAAATGCACATCCGATAAAATTAAGCTCACTTCTTTTTTCACAAAGGAAACCCCAGCGAGCAAACCTCTAAGGTGTTAGTAGTTGGGGGAAAAAAAGCCAAGTGATCAAAAGTCTGGCATTTCTCACTGATCTTGAGCAGGGTTTCTCCATCAGAACTGACCCTTCACTACAGCATGTGTGTAATGTAATGTTCGTCTGGATACAGAGCGTTTGCACACACACCGTTACAGTGGAGAAGTGTGTACACACACACACACACCATGTCTTCATGTCTCTCTGTCTCTGTAGGAACGGAGGCGGCCGCAGTGGGATGTTCTGTGCCATCAGTATCGTGTGTGAAATGATAAAGCGGCAGAATGTTGTAGACGTCTTTCACGCTGTGAAGAGTCTGAGGAACAGCAAGCCCAATATGGTGGACAGCCCGGTATGAAGCAACATCTACACTCATTATGCGTTTGTCAGCAGTGTCATCAGCCAGAGCAAAGCACCTCAGTTTTAGGTCTTGTAGTCACATGGTGCAGAATTACATTATAATAACTTTAAACCAAACCCCAGAGCAGCAACACAACTGAATATCACTCAGTACTTATTTGAGTAATTACAGTGTAACAATGACACCTTAAAATAAAATGTAACCTCATTGTATTTTTGTCTTGCTGATGGCACTCGAGACTCGAGAAATATTGTGTACGATACAAAAAATATCTTCCACTGGCAAATCCATGTTTCTTGCTTTAGGACACATGTAATGTAATGCTGCGTGTGAGCTGAGAAAAATCAACTGAATTTAAAGTGCATTCCCTGAAAACACAGCATCTCGAGTTTGTCCTGATTTAAGGATGCTGAGATATTTCACAAAAATACTGACCAGGAAAGATATTTTTGAGTCAAGCGCTGACATTTCACAGTAAATGCAAATAAAAAAAATATAAAACTGGATAATAATCTAATACAATGTAAGCCAAAAATCATCATATAAAGCCCACGTTTTTTTTTGTTTTTTTAATAAGTCTATTTTATACTTTATATGATTTTTATTCTTCCTTATTTATCGTGTTCTTTATATTTAGAAATTCACATTTGTATGTTAGCTGGCCATTTAGCGCGAGTAAGAGAGACTCCATCAGATGTTTATCAGGGCTCGATATATTTCATGATAACCTGGCGTGGCTCAAAGAGCTTCACCACATCCTCTACAGCTCTTCAGAGTCAAGCCCATGTTTGCCTCCTCTTAAAGTTCATCACAATCTGGACCGTTGCTGTGTTGTTTGAGAGTAAAGCTGATCATTTCCCTCTCGCTCTGCAGGAGCAGTACCGCTTTTGCTACGATCTGGCTCTGGAGTACATCGAGACGTCATAATGGAGACGTACGGACTCGTGTGTGTGTGTGTGTGTGTGTCTGAGCAGAACACACTCGGCTTATTTTACATGTGACACGGATGTCGAGTGCCGTGGAAATGTCTCCATTCGTGCATATGTGTTGACTTTCATGAGATTCAAGTGCCGGCCATGTTTTTTTAATATGAACTTCTTTTTTGTTTTATGGTTTCGTGCAGCCATTTGAAACACTAAGCCCGAGCTGTTGCATGCTGAAGACGCTCTTTATTTCTTTGTGTCTATCACTGTTCCTGTTAATAAACATATGTGTAGTAGTGCTCGTGTAAATGGACATTGTTTCGAAAGGGGAAAAAACGAACAAACAGGTTCATCCATCGATCGAGAGCGTGTAACTGTGGCTCGAGAAGACTGCATTCCGCACGAATGGCTGGCTTATTATGTGTTCTTTTGTTTTTTGGTAGCAGACGATGACCATAAGCCAAAGACTTGTGTAAAAATGTCTATAGGGATGAAGCACATTGTTTGTATTTATTGTTTACTTGCATTTTTGAAAGCTCAAAACAATCATTATCATTCCCCATTTAGCCGAAATTTTTCACTGCAAGCGCTCTTTTATGTACGAGACAGATTTAAGTAGTGTTATTTTATTTTTTGTTGTTGTTGTATTTGAAAATTGTATTTCTTTTGAAATATTTTACATGCTATCGTGGTTTGTTTTACGCAACTGATTGTGAATTATTCCTTTGCCGAGGAGAAAAGAGAAGAGCTCTATTTTTTCTGATGTTTTCACATTTGTATTGTGCTGGAAATGGAAAGAAAAAAAAAAGCACAAACAATGAAGTGTATGCATTAAAAATATATACAGTATTAGACTCTAGTGTATTTAGGATCAAAGCCAATTTAAGAAGAAAGTGCAGCCTGTATCGATTCTGATCAGACGTTTTATAGAAAACAAAACAACAAAAAAATCCATCATGTGAAATAATAACTTATGTATTTAAGATTTTTTTTAAATGCGTAAAAAAGCTCACATACATTAAATAAGTGCACACATACATAAAACAGGCTAACAACGACAAAAACATATTTTGAAATATGCGCGTGCGCGCCTATGTTACTTTCACAGTCGGCTTTACAGTTTTGTTCAGTCCTTGTGTGTCCAAAAGAAGTCGTGTTGCAGATCTCGCCATCTGCTCATCCATGATCATTTTGCATGTTTTGTTTTACATGTTTTGAATAAATGTTATATAATAACATAATTATAAGATAATCTGTTGCTTCTGATCATGCCAGTTCTGTCACATGAAACTCATCAAATTACAAAATAAGGTGACATTTGACACATTTTCGAAATGTTTCTATTGTTTTGCATATGTTCATTCTTTTTATTTGTACACAGTGACTTATAACTTCTGTTTGTTCTTATGTATGATAGTCATGTTATCAATGTAGGTTAAAGTGTCAGTGTTACAACTCACTTTATATATATAAACTAACTATTTGTGTCTTTGATTAGCAAGTGATCTGGTTATTGTTGGTTGAAATGCATCTGTTTAAATCAACGGAAAATAGCTAAGCGTGGTCAGTCTGTTTGAGAAGCACCTTCCACTGATCATTTGCTATAGAAATCTAAAAGAAATGTCATCAGTTGAACATTTATTCATGCATTTGTTTTGTTAGTGAATTTAAATTTCTTAACCTTGTTTTGGTAATGATAAACAAAAGATTAAAGACAAAAGATTTTTTTTAAATGCGTAAAAAAGCTCACATACATTAAATAATTGCACACATACATAAAACAGGCTAACAACGACAAAAACATATTTTGAAATATGCGCGTGCGCGCCTATGTTACTTTCACAGTCAGCTTTACAGTTTGTTCAGTCCTTGTGTGTCCAAAAGAAGTCGTGTTGCAGATCTCGCCATCTGCTCATCCATGATCATTTTGCATGGTTTTTTTTACATGTTTTGAATAAATGTTATATAATAACATAATTATAAGATAATCTGTTGCTTCTGATCATGCCAGTTCTGTCACATGAAACTCATCAAATTACAAAATAAGGTGACATTTGACACATTTTCGAAATGTTTCTATTGTTTTGCATATGTTCATTCTTTTTATTTGTACACAGTGACTTATAACTTCTGTTTGTTCTTATGTATGATAGTCATGTTATCAATGTAGGTTAAAGTGTCAGTGTTACAACTCACTTCATGCTAAAAGCATCCCGTTTCTTAAGTCGCAAGCTGTTCTAAAAGGACAGTGAAGATCGTTTCGCTAGTGAAGAACAATGACGTTTCAGAAAAGTGATTTTACTAGCATAGTGGCTGTTTATTAGTACTTTTAAAGCACATATTAATGCCTTATTCTGCATTAGCATAATTTTAGATCCCTTAATCCACCCCATACCTAAACTTAACCACTACCTTACTGTTAATACACAGCAAATTAGGAGTTTACCGAGGAAAAAGTCATAGTTAATCGTTAGTTAATCATGAGAATTAATCCCTAAACTAATATGTGAGCCAAATATCATTGTCTTGGACCTGATGTGAACAGCAACTGATATGCAAAGAGAGAATTTGAGCAAACTCACTGCTGCGTTACCAGTTATGTGCTTTGATGCTTCTGTCTTTATGGCGTTCAGCTGCTCATCATAACCATAATGTTGTCCTAGATAGGGTTTTCCATGACAATCTTAGCTGAATGTTGAAGGGATATTGCTGGGATGGCTTAAGGACGAAAAGCTCCATCTTCACGTGGATAAATCAGATATAGTGGACAGTGGAGTTGTTTTTCTTTTCCATTGGTCATGTCTTACCTGGTGCATCATCCAAAATAATAGTGGTATAATGCCCTGTTAATGACTCACTAAAAAACTTTTGTGTGCTTGTATTTTTTTTTATTACCCACATTCTGTCACCACTTTTGGTCCTTGTAGTGACTTAACATTGGCTCTGTGCTCTATGTGACAGGATTGTTCAAGCTAGTGGCTGACAGTCAGCCGTACCAAAGCATACAAGAGATAGCTGACTCGCTGAAGATCAGCTCCCACAGACTGTCCCAGCCGGTATTCCTCAGCGGTTCGGAGATTCAGCCGGCGCAGGGCGTCATACGGGAGGGAGACAGCTTCAGAATCACTGCCGTCACCCATGAGCTCAGCGGTGGACGTGTGCAGTGTGAGCTGCTGCACAGAGAGCCCAAGATCTGCTTCAGCCTGAGCTTCTCCCAGCAAGGCCACTTCACAGAGTGCCAGGACAACCAGTTCTACACCCTGAAAGAGATCGCAGAGTGGAAAATCTCCAAAGGCAGAAATAGGACTGTAACCGAGGTCAAAACTCTTCCCAAGAAGGACTTCTTATTCTCGAATTTGCTGGAGAATGTATTTGGAGAGCTGAAGCTGACCCCTGTGTATGAACTAAAGGCTGTTACAAGGCGTGAGTATGACACTAGTTTCATTTCTACACAAATATTGTTAATAACATGATTATAGCTCAACATGCAGCATATTTTTTGGCTTGTTTTCCTGTAAAAATGTCTAAACTCCCTAAAAAGACCCAAAGATGTATTAAGTCGTGTTTACAGAGAAATTCAACAAAGTTAAATGAGCTTTATGCTTTAATCATGAAGGAATTATTTGACAATGGTGTAAGAAAAATGTATTTGTTTTCCCTTTGAATTGTTTTTTTTTCCTGACACCTCTGCCATATTTATTTTTATTGTAATCTTAGTTAGGTTTCTCTGAAAGCAAGAGATAATATAATTCTTTTTACTTTTCAAGTAAATTTATCTTATTTACAGGACATTTAGAGATTTTGGTGACACTTCACAATAAGGTTCCGTTTCTTAACATTACTTAACTAAATTAGCTAACATAAACTAACACTGATTGCTACTTCGAAAGCATGTATTAATCTAAGTTTATGTTAATTTCAACATTTACTATTACATTATTAAAATGAAAAGTTGTATCTGTTCATATTATAGACCTGATATAACAAGAACTAACAATGAACAGTTGTATTTTTATTAACTAACGTTATAAAGATTTATAAATACTGTAACTAATTATAGTAAATAAAAACAATTGCAAATAGTACTGTTCATTGTTAGTTAATGTCAGTTAATGCATTAACTAATGTTAAATAAAGGGACCTTATTGTGTAAAATAAATAAATAAAAACATGATAAATAAAACACGATGTTTTTGCTGTGTTATCTGGTCATTGAAGATTAATTAAAAAAAATAGTTTTATTCATGAACGAGTCTTTGTAAAAAAAAATTATAAATCCATTTGTACATAGACCATCACATTCAATTCAATGGGACAATTACAAATGAAAGTGTTAGTTAGAAAAGCGGTAGTTGGCTTACAGAAAAATCTGTTCTGCTCACGTCTCATAGATAAAGCCCATTGATAAAGGTTTTTCCTCTTTTAAACTTGGACCCTTTCTTCCCACAGTCAGTGAGAAAATTCTGCTCATCCCATCAAATTTGGACGTGGAGGTGGTGGACGTCACTGAGCAGTTTGATTGTGACTCATTTGTGCAGCCTCTCTCTCTTATGGACGTTTTCAAGAGTCCTACAGAGTTTTTTCCTGTGGTGGCCAAGTTGTCATGTGAAAGACCTTTCAAGCTTTCTCCAGAGCTGGAAACACTTTTCAAAACCAATCAGGTGATCATTCATCATGCTTTCTATGCAAAACGAATACTGGCCTCGGAAATGGGTCGTGAATCAACGAGACACTTTCTTATTCCGGAGTCCTACAACGGACGCCTCAAGCGGCGGCCGCGCCAGTTCCCCACCGCCTACGATCTGGAGCGAGCGCGCAGCGAAACCGAGCAGATACGCGTGGTGGCCACCAGGGAGTTTGAGTCTGTGTACAATGGGCTAGCTTCCGTAAGCGCTGGGGATGAGTTTATAGTGACCAAAGGCAAAAGCTGTGCGCTTTCACACAATGGAACCAAGAGGGCAGCCGATGCTTTTCAATGTCTGAAAGTCACAGGGACAGAGGCGAAGGAGCTTGTGCGCCTCTCCATGTGTTTGGAGGGGAGATTCATGGAGCTGGTTAAAGACAAGCGTCAATACACCATTGCGGAAATATGCCGATGGTTCCCGTTGCCTTTCAACGTTAAAGTGTCTGTGCGAGACCTCTCTTTGAAGGTGGACATTTTGGCTGGCGTACCCGGTCTGCACATTGAGGAGGAGATCTCTGACCCTTGCCTCCTCATTTCAAACTCTGAGCTGTCAGAGATCAGGGAGGTGCCAGTCAATCGCACAGACTTGATCCTCAACATAAAGCAGCACTGGGATGGCCAGAGTCCAGTATGTAGTGGGAATTCAGTCATAGAGGAGATCTCAGAGGACTGTTACTACACACTCAGGAGGTACGCCGTTTCTACCATCACACCCCCTCCACGACCTCCCAAAAAACCCAAAGACCCTCCACCTCGACCTCCCAAGATGCTGTCGTCCAGATCTGAGAGCGCAAACAGTGAAAGCTCCAGCTGCTCTCCACAGGTAAACTGTATCTGGTAACACTTTATTTTAGGGCTGGGCAAAAAATCGAACTGACAAGCTACACAAAATCGCATTCAAAATCGCAGGCGATTCATTGTGGATTTTGAATGCGATTTTGTGTAGCTTGTCAGTGAAATACGGCTCTGTGTAGTAAATGCCGCTCCATCTGAAAGCACTTGCTGGAGATTTACTACTAATCACCAGAAGCGGCTTTACTGACGAGATGCGCATGAAAATCACATTTGATTTTTTGCACAGCCCTTCTTTATTTTAAGGTGTCCTTATTACACGTTAAATGGACTTACTATTATAATAACAATAAATTATGCATAATTACATGCAAGTTACCTGAAGCCAAGCCCTAATCCTAACCCTAACCATATAATAAGTACATGTTGTTAATTAATATTTCTCAGTAGTTAAATGTATAATTACACTGTAACAAGGACACCTTAAAATAAAGTGAGTTCTCTATCTGTCGGTTTCTACAAGTTATGTCGTGGCAACATAGGGGGTTCACTTGGGAGCTCCAATCCTCTCTGACTTTAAGAGAAAACACCAATGAAATTTGGCTAGTGGATTTTGCATACCTGAGCCACTCACACACACTTTATACGGGTATAAATAGGCGACAGGTGCATCCACTCTTCAGATTTTTGCTTCGGAGCCGAGTGTATGATAGTGCTTGATCTCCACAAAGCCCTTTACTCATCTGACTGGAAGAAGCTGTTCCTGGTTGGCGTTACGGTGCAAACAGCGGTGTCCCTGTCATCAGTGTGAAGTGTCCCCTGGGCACTTCAACTGAAAGAGCAGTTTCTCTAAAAGAGAAAATCAAGGTCGGTTTGCAACTTTTTAAAGATGCTGTTCTGCTCTTGTTCTCTTGGTTGCGGTCATTACCTGTCCTTTGTTGATGGACATGATTGTTGTCTTCAGTGTCTGGGCATCCAACACGCTGAAGCTGCGTTCGTGGATGACTCGTGCGTTCATTGCGAGCATATGAACATGGCTTCGCTGCAATCTCACCTGTCTCTCGTCCTTACGACAGTTCCAGCCAGTGCAACAGGACAAGCACGTGTTGGTCCGCACAGACAACACTGCGGCTGTGTCGTACATCAACCGGCAGGGAGGTCTACGTTCACGTCGCATGTCACAGCTCGCCCGTCATCTCCTCCTCTGGAGTCAGACACGGCTCAAGTCGTTGCGCGCTGCTCCCCCACATTCTGGGGGAGCTCAATCGTGCAGCCGACACACTCTCACGACAGCTCACGTCCCCGGGGAATTGCAACTCCATCCCGAGACAGTCCGTCTGATCTGGAGTCGATTCGGGGAAGCCCAGGTAGACCTGTTTGCTTCCTGCGAGTCCTCTCACTGCCAGCTGTATTACTACCTGACCGATCACTCAGGCTAGAGCTCCCTCGAAGTGGAGTCTGTTCGTGAACTGGTGTTCTTCTCGCTGAGAAGACCCCCGAAGATGCACAATTGGAGTAGTGCTTTCTTTCCTGCAAGAAAGGTTGGAGCGTAGGCTGTCACCCTCCACCTTGAAAGTGTATGCGGCTGCTATCCCAGCACATCACGATGCAGTGGACGGCCGGTCCCTGGGAAAGCACGATCTCATCTTCAGGTTCCTGAGGGGTGCCAGAAGTTTAAATGCTGGTTAAATCTCTGCTGGCAGCCATTCCTCCCTACTCCTAGGTGCCTCAGAGACCCATTCCATATGTGGTACTGTCCCAGGCCTGGGTTAGTCCATATCAGTGTCTCCTCATGATCCCTCCCTACGGGCAGGATGTGGTCTCCGTAGCGCCCTTCTCCGGAAGGCTCGCTTCCCCTTCGGTACTGCTTAGCTGTAAACAACAAACAGGAAAGGCATGAAGCATCTTTCATGAAGGTCAAAATCCCTTCTCTTACACCGTGTCTACACCGGACGCGAGCGGCGCGGCGCGACGTGACAAAATACAATAGAACCTATTATGCTGTCTACAATGGATGCGGCGCGGCATGACAAATTCCCAACAGTAAACTGCTGCTTCGTTCTATTTATGATGTATGGACACAAATTTCAAATGATTTTCAACAGTCGCTTTGTCGCGTCCAGTGTAGACAGACTTTAGCTGTTGTGGCGCGACACGACACGACAAATGTCGCGTCCGGTGTAGACACGGTGTTAAGAAAAGATTTTCTGTCATAGGAACAGCGGCTTGGCTATCTCCAGCTTTTGGTCCCTGCGGGCTCCATGCCACAACCTCGAACCATCGCTGGTTGCCAGGGACAAGTGGATGCACCTGTCGCCTATTTATACCCATATGCACGGGGAGTGGCTCAGGTATGCAAAATCCACTAGCCAAATTTCATTGGTTTTTTCTTAAAGTCCGAGAGGATTGCGGCTCCCAAGTGAACCCCCTATGTCGTCACGACATAACGAGGGTTACGTACATAACCAAAACTTTTTTTGGAAGTTATTTATAGTTGATTTGCTTGTTAGCCAGTAGAATAGCTTTGGATGTTTATTTCACTGTCGTTATTCCTGTATAATTCATTGTATTTTGTGACCGCACCATTGGATAGCACACCCACAAACCATTCACAGACCATCTGATGCATACTGCATAGAAAATGACTAGAGCTCAACATTTACTAATACATTTGGGTGGCGTGTATTTCTTAGAATAAGCTGCAGAGTGGACCTGACTTCACGGAAATAATCAAAAGTGAGGCTACATGAGACTCACACTGCTTACTGTAAATCATTTAAGGCGTATTAAAGAGCTTGTATGCACTGTAGGTTTGGTGAGAGAGAAGAGATAGGAGAGTTTCATGCTAAGCCAAGTACAGTAGTTCCATCCACAAAACACTTGTAAGTAAAAAATACTGAAGCTTTAAGATAAAGCAAAGAAAATACATGTAAACTTTGCCTATTGTATGGTTTATGGTAAACTGCAAAAATGAGTTTAAAATTCCTTACTTTAATTTTTTGAAAATTGAAAAATGTACTTGATAAGCAAAACTGCATATAAAAGTGATATTTGTTTTCAAATTTTGTATGTAATATATAATATAATATAATAAATGTAATATAATATAAAATAATAATATATTTTGTCTTTTTACACTGGCAGATAGAAAAATCTGCCCATGCAGTAAGACAATACATTAATATTGAAAGGTGGATAATATTTTATACAACAAAAAAAATGCAATTCCTTATTATTATTGTTATTATTATTATTACATTAGTTGCCAAAAATACTGAAGCTTTAAGATAAAGCAAAGAAAATACATGTAAACTTTGCCTATTGTATGGTTTATGGTAAACTGCAAAAATGAGTTTGAAAATTGAAAAATGTACTTGATAAGCAAAACTGCATATAAAAGTGATATTTGTTTTCAAATTTTGTATGTAATATATAATATAATATAATAAATGTAATATAATATAAAATAATAATATATTTTGTCTTTTTACACTGGCAGATAGAAAAATCTGCCCATGCAGTAAGACAATACATTAATATTGAAAGGTGGATAATATTTTATACAACAAAAAAAATGCAATTCCTTATTATTATTGTTATTATTATTATTACATTAGTTGCCTGAGACACCCACATTGCTAAGATAAACTTGCATTAAATAGTAATCAATTATACTAATAATGTCATGTGATATGGTTCTCAGCTTCATGTGACTTCCTCAAAAAGCAAAACTGAAAATGCGTAATAAATACCTACACTATTGTGTTTTAGATTTCGACAGATAGAGATGGAGATATTTGTTTGCAATTTTATTTCACACAGAGATGCAAAGGATAGGTTATAGTTACCAACATTTAATATTTATGTAACACAGAAGAGAATGTTTAACACATGCTTAAGGAGTGTATTTACCATAAGTGAACAAGAAGCCAGAGATCTGCATTTAAGAATCAAGAGGTTTTTTTAGCAATACAATGGCCCAATGCACATAGTTTAAAAATCCAGAAATACTTGATTTTTGAAGGTCAAGCCATTGCAGAAATGATCTGTGAATAGTCTATATCCACCGACAGTCTTCATCTCACCTGGTACAGCTGGAGTTCAACATCAGAAGCTTTGCTGCAAAACACAAAAACACATAAGAACACATCCACACTGATTTAACTTTGTAAATGTGAAATGTATTTCAGTCTGTAGTTAGGAATGCTCTTAAATGAAGAACATTGCATTATGTTAGGCATAATTTGAACATCTGAATCTGAACGTGTAAAAGAAACAAAATGTGAAAATCCAGTAATAACTATCAGAAAATATTCAGAGACCTATACATATGAAACAAGTTAAATATGCATGCAGATCTGCATTTTAAATGCACCTTTCATTCATTTTATTTTCAGTATTATACAAAACAATAAATAAACACAAATATGGCAGAAGGCTGATAAAACTGTTGTAAGCGCCTCCTAGTGGATTATTTCACTTAGACAATGCAATAAAAACTCAACTGTTCAATCAAGATATTATTTTACAGGCCAACCTCACAGACATTGTAAGGGGATGTTATTGTACATTGTAAGTTATGTAGAAAGACATAACAGGGATTTATTGTTAAAAATGTTATAAAACTAATTGTTGCATTTTATGCCTGACCTATAATGACATATGTGCCACATTAATGTAGTATTTACTTATACAGTATATGCTGCTATAACGCTTACATTGCAAAGCAATATAACATGACATAGGCTTAATATAGCATCACATAAATTCATTTTGCATGTGTTGACATCATAGTTGAATTAATTGAAAGGAGACGCTTTCCTCATCAGGTTTTGCTGTTGTGTATTTGTTTTAGTACTATGTTCACCAATAGTATTTTTTTCCCCCAAAACTATTCAAAATCTGCTATTTGATTATCTGTTTGCCGATGCTTTGTACTGGGAGTGTTGAAAACACTACTTGTATACTTCCCAAAGCCATTAATAAAAACTGTAATGGAACTTTTATATTCACTTATTATGTACACTGTGTAATTTCATAATGTTCTGTCATCCCTGTCACAGAGTCTTTGTGTTGAACCTTTTAAGCAAGATGACTTCATTCAATGCAGTGATTCAAGAAATGGAAATGACAAAAAGGTTCCCATTAGTCCAGTCACTTTGCCAAGACCTACCCTGCAGAAAGGTAGGAACATTCTGCTACACCCCTCTTCAGTGTTTATCAGCATGTTAAACGTGAAGTGTGTAATTTCAGCATCATAGCATCAACTGAAAATGCAAAAATAATGATCGTTTTCAAACAGGTGTCCATGGGCCTCATTTATAAAATGTTGCGTTAAAACTGTCCTACATTTGTTCTGAGATCATTTCTCAAATGTGTCTAATTGTTTTTATAAATCTGACCATTGGCGTGGATTTTAGTGTACACACACTTTAAAGGGGTCATCGGATGCAAAATTCACTTTTACATGTGTGAACTGAAATGTGTGTTGGCAGTGTTTGTACACATCCACCCTATAATGATAAAGATCCACCCAGTGGTTTTATTTAATCCCTATAAATAATATCCCCTTTCTCAAATCAAGCTGTTTTCAGCTTCTTGTCTGTGTGACGTCACATGGACCCAGGCCCCTCCCACAATTGTTGATTGACACTGGTGTCTTACCTTAGCTCCGCCCTGAGTGAGCTGTCATCAGTACTCCATTGTTTCACGGAGCAATGGAGCAGGGACATAGACAATAATGTCTCCTAAGCGACTGAGGTGTTTTGTTGTTGGATGTAATTATGAACATAGCAGTCCTCATTTACTATGTCATCTACGACATCTGAGCCGCTGAAGACACAGTGGATTACTTTAGCTTTTGAAGGGAATGTGCCCCGATCTACATAAATGCGTTTATGTTCGCGCGAATCATTCGTGATCCAGCTTCACCTAGGTCGTGAAGAAGGCCTTGACCTTTCTCCCGAGCCTGAGGTGAACACATAGCACTCCGCCAGAGATTCACAAGGGAGCCACCTGTTTCTAAATAAATACATGCATACACAAAATTTAAAAAATCTAAATAACCTGGACTGAGACTGTTACTCTACAATTCTGCAATGATTTTAATTTGCAATAGTTGTGCTCTACTACAAGCAAACCAAGAAGGTCTTTGTGCAACATAGTGAAATCATGTGAAATTATTTCCCACCAAAATTGTACATTGCACGATCTACTCTGATCACTGTTCACTTTTTTATTCATCCATCAATGTACTGAGCCACAAATGCATGTAGCATGGTACAAAAGTCTAAGAATTTAAACATTTAAATCAACATCTTTGTAGAGACGGTCAGATTTTATTATTCCTGTGAAGCTCTTTGGAACATCTAAAACCATGCTGGAGAACATTGCTCCAGTCCTGCTGTCATTAATGGGATACTGTATACTGTATGTCATTCCATGTTCATTGTATGAACAAAAACACAGAATGAAAAGGTGAGTGAACAATGACAGGTGTTTTGGGTCCCATTAAAGCACTAAAGCAGTTTCACTAGTGGTCTCAGACTTCTGGACCCATAAGTGTATACATTTTCTCCCTCCCACTATTTCCTCTGATATTCTTACCAAGCAGTTGATTGACACTGTTCATCCAGCCGAAGATGTGGAGTGCGTGGTTCTCCTCAGCGCTAAGATTGGCAATGTTGGGTGGTCTATCAGACTCCTGCAGCACTCGGCTTGGCAGAGGAGCCATGAACTTCTCGGACCTCTCGATGCTGGCGTGGAAATGAGCAGCTGCTACATATGCTTCCGAGTTGAGCCAGCCCTGTCCAAAGCGCACCTCAGGAGAGGAGTACAGCTTCTGCCTGCAGCACAACCATGAAAATTATTTTTTGTAGAAGGAATGGTCACATGTGGCTGATTTTGTCCAGGAAAGATGAGGGGCTAGTTGAGCATGCGCAGTATGAATATCATCACTGTAGCTCATTCCTGGTTGAAGAAATAAGCCATGTTGCAACTGCCCTTCGTTGCGACCGTCCCCAATCTCCCCCTTTTTTGGCAGAGAGCTTGAAATTTTCTAACAGTTACTGAATGAAATGAAATGAAATGTCGACCCAGGAGGTGGTTCAGAACGGTGAAGCTTTGGGGGGTGTTGTTGGAAATGATCTGAATCTGATCCAGGTAAAGAGTTAATGACTGAAAGAAAAGAGAGGTCGAATCCTTGCAGTAATTGGATTACTAAAGTTCTGAATAAAACGTACTAAACGTAGATGCAAGCGGCGATCATCGGGGTCCAAGCACGGCAAATCTAACTGATGTCAAACACTTGGAATGACACAGATTTGATATAAATTGAATGTCAAACATACTGGCCCACATATACCTTAAACCAATTTCAGTGTGGGATTAACTTCTTATCTTCACTCAATTACCACTGGAAGAAACTGCTGTTCAAACTGATGTTAAACTGATGTTACAGCATCGTCATCAATGAAGAATATTTGAGGTCAAATTGCTATCAAGCTGCCCGCTGGGAAACACCTCGTGTAGAGGACCGGCCATGTCTCTTTTCAAAATTAAAACATTTGAATTCATGGAAAACTGTAGAGGAAAAAAAATATGGAATCAGCTTGTAATCTGCATTTCTGAAATAAATACCGGCACATATCTAAAAAGCGAATTAGTCAGCAGCTAAAAGAGAGTGCTTCCAGATCTTAACGAGCTGTTGGATTTGGCTAATTGAAAGGAAACATGGCCCCAACAAGAGAGCCGTCTGTTGAAACAATGGAAATGATTATAAAACTCCTTCGAGAAGGAAATCCATCACGGAGTGTGGCAAAAGAAGTCGGACGTTACCTCAACAGTCAATGCAGCACAAGTGACAGCACAACATTGAAGTTTTGGACACTTTTCTCATTCCATCAATAGAAAAGATGTTTTCAGGATGATAATGCATCTTGCCACAGAGCAAAGAGTGTTAAAAGCTTTTCTTCAGGAAAGGCATATCAACTCAATGACATGGCCAACAAACAGTCCGGATCTCAATCCGATTGAACATTTATGGTGGAAATTAATCTAAGTGTGGTGATTCCATAATTTTTGCCAGGTTACTGAGAAAAAATGTGTAATTAAATTACAGTTACTTATGAAAATTGTAATGATTGATTTCTTTCCCAAAATGCACTGACTGCTCTAAAATATGAGACACCAATGTTTCAGAAGTTTAGGACATAGGACATATAGGACACATGCTTATTCGATAACGGTTTTAATTCCTATTTTGCGTTTATATAAGGGGGTCTGAATACTTTCCGTACCCACTGTATATGCTTTAGATTAACAGTTTTCCCCCCCCAGGCATTGTGAGATGCCAGTGTTTCCGGTCATAGCTATGCAACAATTTAATTTCATAGCTATTAAACTGTCTTTTTATGATTTTAAATCTGTGATTATTGATTAACCTCGGATTGATCTCAAAGTAAGTCTGATTTTGTGGAGGCTGTGCTTTAAAGGAGGACATCAGAGGCCCATTTTCTACAAGTTGGCATGATTCTGTAGGGTCTTCATGAAATGTCTGCAACATACTTTGGTTAAAATTTCTCAACGGTCTTGTAAAACAACACCCTTTTTACCCTGTCAAAAACAGCTCTGTTCACAGCGAGCCGTTTCGGTGTATGTCCCTTTAAATGATAATGGAACAGTGGAACAGCAAAGGCGATTTGCAAGTAATTAGAAAAATATATAAAATGTGTGATTTAATTCTTGTGGAGGTGCAGCTGGATCACGGACAGTGGGCACTGATCCATCCTTGAGTTTGAACTTTTTAGCTAAACCTGCATTGAATTGTCCCTCATTCAGAAAGCAGACTAGAATAAAATGATTAGCACAGACAAAAACGAATTTAGAGGTATTCGGTGGTGCATTACCATCAAAAACAGAACTAATCCACTGCGTCCTCAGTGGCTCTGATGTCGGGATGTTCTTCTACATCCAACTACAAAAGTCCAGACATGCATTAGAGAATTTAACCCTGTAAGAACCTCTCTGTCTCAGGCCAATCTGCAGAATAAAGTCACACGCTCGATGCAGACGCACTCGAGTCACATGAGACGACACAACAGCACACAGACGTTCCTCCCTAAAGACGCCGCCAGCCAGACGAAGCGGGACGGAGAGAGTAACGTACCCAAAGCACAGGTGTACCTGTCGGGACTGAGAGGAGGAACAAACATGATGAAGCTGGATCTGACCAGAGCTGTTGATGAGTGACCGGCACACTCAGTAAACTCTGAAAGCAAACTGTGTGAATGTGTCAGTCTGCTTCAGGACACGCCTCTGCATCTCAAGGTCTTTCCTGAACACAGGACGAGATCTTTAGAAGAATGGCTTTCATTATATCTGAGACTTTTCTCACTATATCTTCTATGTTGACAGAAGGTTCGTTTTTGAGTGAATCTCTTTCAGTTGCATTAACTCGTTCTACAATTAATCCCAGTTAACCACTTCCTACACCCACAAACCTCGTGTCCGTTCAGGTGTGTGATTCATAGAAATGATGAGTTATGAAATACTGTCTTACTTCTTCCAGGTCTTGTGTAAAGCAATGAGAAAGACTCAGACTCATCACAGGTGCGACTGCCTGCATATTTTTATTCATTTTTTTAAAATACATTTATTACAGATTACAAAATTATTAGTTACTACATTAATAAATGAATAAATTATTAGTTATTAGCAACATTCAGAAGTATTATTTTTAATTACTTAAATTTTTAACAACGTTTTTGCATTTCTTACATTAATGTCACTAATAAGCCACCAATTTAACAGAATTTACTTTCTAAAATATTATACAAAAATATAATTTACTTTCAAAAATTTTTATTTTAAAAATAGCATTTACTTTCTGAAATATTAAAAATAGCTTTTTTGCATTTCTTACATTAAATGTCACTAATAAGCCACCAATTAGTGACTACTTTTACTTTCGAAAATATTATTTAAAAAAAATAGCATTTACTTTTTGAAATATTAAAATAGCTTTTTTTGCATTTCTTACATTAATGTCACTAATAAGTCAACAATTTAACAGAATTTACTTTCTAAAATATTATACAAAAATATAATTTACTTTCTAAAAATATTATTTTAAAAATAGCATTTACTTTCTGAAATATAAAAAAAAATAGCTTTTTATGTTTTTTTTACATTTCTTACGTTAATGTCACTAATAAGCCACCAATTAGTGACTACATTTACTTTCTAAAATAGTATAAAAAATAGCATTTACTTTTGGAAATATTATTTTTAAAAATTGCATTTACTTTCGGAAATATTATAAGAAATAGAATATCGTTTCACATTTTTTACATTAATGTTACCAATAAAGCATCAATTAGTCCCTACTTTTACTTTCTATAATATTGTATAAGTAGTTTTTTTTTTTTACATTCCTTACGTTCATTTGTGAAGCACTAATTAAGTGATTATTTTTTACATGCATTTACGAATTTCTCATTTAAAAATTTCTTATGATCCTTTCTCATTTCTACAGACAGCAGCGTTCTAAAATATTGTATTCTTGTCGTTCTTTGTGTTGAGTGGTTTTCTTCTGTTTTTGAGAGTGTTTAGTGACGGAGCTGCAGGTGTTCGCGGGTTAAGAATACGAGCACGTGAGCGTCTGAACCTGTGAGAGACACACACAGCTTCAGTGATTCTGTACGCTTCACCATCAACAGCACAACATCACGTGATCATCAGCAAGACTCACCTTGGTATTGGCTGCTGTTAAAGCCCTCGCTGCTGATCAGACGAGCGCAGCGGAAGTCGATGAGCTTGAGCTCCAGACTGTGGAGAGTCACCAGGATGTTCCTCGAGCGGATATCACCATGATAAACTCCACGCTCATGGCAGTGTTTGACCGCTTGAAGCACCTGAAACATGAACAAGCGTGCTTGTGCTTCACTAACGGGGCCGGAGAACAAGATGTAATCCTCCAAGGTCCTGCAGGGTTCAGGGTACTCCATAATGAGAGTGAAGCTGCTCTCCTCCTCCAGTCACTGGTGTAGCTCCATGATGTTGGGGCACGAGGGAGCTTCTCCCAGCCGGAGCATCAGAGCCACTTCAGCAAGCATGGGTTTGGAGTGACCAGGCTGAGAAGAGATGAACACAACCTCCATTAGTTTGCGGTCTTCTGTTCCAGCTGCATGTCAGCTACAGGTTATAAAAACACCAAATATTCTTCAGGTTTAGCCAACTTACAATGTCAAGATAGCGGTCCGCTCTGCGCTTGGGGACACACTTCAGAGCAACCTTCACTTTGTCGCTGAATATGTGTGTTCCCTCATAGACCTTGCTGAAGTTCCCTGATGCGATCAAATGTCCCACTTCAAACAAAGACACGACGGATCCTGAAGAACACACAGAAACAGAAGATGGACATGTTTGAGACTTCCTTTGATTGTCAACAGCAGAGCTGAAGAACCAACAAATCAAGAGTCTTGAAGACTTTCTTTAGTTTCAGATGCACTGCAGATCAGCTACAAGTGATGGCAGAGTATCACAGTCTACAGCAGGGCTTGACATTAACACCAGCCAACCCAGCAAATGGGGGTGGATTTCAGCAGTGACGGGGAACACGGTCACCCCCACTAGCCACTTTGGCAGGTTGAATTTTATATATAGAAACAGAGCTTGACATTAACGCTTGTGTGGGACAAGTGGATTTGTTGAGCGCATCTCTGAGCAACACAGTGGTGTTTTGGTTCTGATTGATTTGGCGCATTTGAATTAATCATTTGAGTCAATGATTCAGTGGTCCACTCATAAAGACACTTGCTTCAATCTTGAATGAATCAGCCATCTGAACGAATCGTTTAAATGAAAGCCTCAGTGACTCGTTAATAAGACAGTCACTCGCTGCCACCTACTGGCGGTTTACTTTCATATTTAAAAGTAGCTTATCTTTGTATTTTTTCCAACATTTCATATTTGTATATTTAAAGAAAAAACTGATTTAAAACACCAAGCTCACAACATTAATGTTATATTATAATTCTGCAGTGTAAATGCATTTATGCTACATTTCAGCTACATTAAACTCTCTGTGTAGTGTCTTATTATATTACGTGAAATTATTATTAAAATGTAAGAATTTGATATGAAAGATGACGCATGCATTTAATACGGTTAGGGAAAAATGCCCTTTAAATAGGCAAAAAATGACCTGGAAATCAATTTAAATAAATTTTAGTATGCAGTAACTTTAGTCATATGAGATGTAATTTCCCAACAACAAAATTGTGGCAAAAATGCTGAGTGGCTAGTAAATTTGGAAAACCATTAGCCACAGTGGCTGGTGAGCAAAAAAGTGAATGCCAAGCCCAGGTCTACAGTATCGATAAAGAGAAAATAACACAGAGCAGAAATAACATGATGCAAAGCAGTAATGACTCACCTTGAGGCCGTTCGATTTCTGGATCAGGAGACACTGTGTCCGGTGCCATTTCTGACACGATCGACGGCACTGAACCGGGAACTGAACCAGACACTGAACCGGACACTGAACCGGACACTGAACCGGGCAGAACTGCATCGTGGGCCTCTTGCTGGATCTCAGAGGGACCTTCTTCCTCAGGAGACGACTGGAGATCTGCAGAGACCTGGTCCTGCTCCGGCAGAAACAGCAGCTCAGGAACGAGCTGGGATTGGTCCAGATCCGGCTCTGCTTTAGGAGGCTGGACTTGGTCCGGGTCGCAGCAGGGGAAGAGCTGCTTCACAGCCTCACATGCTCTCCGGAAGAAGGCACGGACCGCTCTCCTCTTCCTTCCTTTCTTAGCTTTTTCTAAAACGAATGAAGAGCAAACCATTAGAAACATCTCTGACCACAGAATACATGTGAACTAGCAATTAAACATGGAAACAGTTCAAGAAATGTCACTGTCAAATTATTAAGCAGTTACTTTAAAGGGATAGTTCACCCAAAAATGAAAATGTGATGTTTATCTGCTTACCCCCAGGGCATCCAAGATGTAGGTGACTTTGTTTCTTCAGTAGAACACAAACAAAGATTTTTAACTCCAGCCGTTGCAGTCTATCAGTCGTATAATGCATGGCAATGGCAACAAAATCTATGAGAGCAATCAACCATAACTTCAGGCGAGCAGGCTCAGAAGTTGGGAATACGTGGAAAGTCACCACTCCCGAATGAGTTCGCGCGAGAGAACATAATCTTTTAGTTTTAAGTCGGTTTGAACAATCCGGATAAGCGCAAATAAGTACCATTTTGATTAGCCGTGGTACCTACAATGACTGTGCACTGTGTAAACAATGAGTGACGTATACGCGCGAGAGATCACTTCCGGCGCTCGCATAAACTACGCCAGAGCGTGTACACACCTCACGCACCGGATGCCGTGCGCACGCTCAAAGACAGTTGGACATAGTGGTGTATTAGAGGT
>NW_015505671.1:552751-559684 GCF_001515645.1 Sinocyclocheilus grahami
AGTCACCACTCCCGAATGAGTTCGCGCGAGAGAACATAATCTTTTAGTTTTAAGTCGGTTTGAACAATCCGGATAAGCGCAAATAAGTACCATTTTGATTAGCCGTGGTACCTACAATGACTGTGCACTGTGTAAACAATGAGTGACGTATACGCGCGAGAGATCACTTCCGGCGCTCGCATAAACTACGCCAGAGCGTGTACACACCTCACGCACCGGATGCCGTGCGCACGCTCAAAGACAGTTGGACATAGTGGTGTATTAGAGGTCAAATATGATATAAATACTGTTTGGTTTCTGGCACAAACCGATCGTTTCGTGTCTTAGGACATCAATGTGTCGTCACGAGCCGCAGGGTTTAATTTGGATTTGTCTGTGCATGTTTTTTTTACTCTCATAGATTTTGTTACCATTGCCATGCATTATACGACAGATAGACTGCAACGGCTGGAGTTAAAAATCATCATACGTGTTCTACTGAAGAAACAAAGTCACCTACATCTTGGATGCCCTGGGGGTAAGCAGATAAACATCACATTTTCATTTTTGGGTGAACTATCCCTTTAAGTCATCAAATCAGAATTACAACAGACTGTCTATTTACACTAAGTGCAAATAGCACGCCTTGTTGGCAGAGGCTAGTTACACTAACTCCAAAGTGTGATCGGTCAACACTACAAAAGACGGTCATCAAACATCTGTTCCAGTGGCGTAAATGGTTAAGGCGCGTGCTTTTTGACACAATCAACCCTTTTGTCAAAATTGTTTCTCCCTTTTCAAATCTCATATCACATAGAAAAGCCATTTATTTTCAATAAAAATTAAGGAAATAATCAAAAAGTTGAAAATAAAGTATCAGGTAGGGTTAGGGTAGGTGTAGGGAGCGCTATATTGTCCCAATAACGTGGCATCTGTTTAATCATTTGAATTAAAATTATAATTTGCATTTAATACGCTATTATTGCATACTGTTTTATAATGTACTACAACACTGATATGCAGATAATTGACACTATTTGCAATAAGTGGTATAATTAGCAGAAAATCTTGCACTTAGTATAGAAAATATACTATTTTTACTTAGTGCAAATAGCCGCTGCCAAATAATAATAATTAGAATAGAACAAGATAGAAATAAAGGAACCAAAGTAATAATGACTCACTGTGACACAGACTCAGAGCGGATGAATCTGGAATAGGATCCGGCGTTTGCTTGGTGATCCCGGAGGAATGTGGCACACACGACGGCGGCTCCGGATCGTCCCACACCTGACCCGGCAGACACGGCAGCTCAAGAACGGCAGGATCCGCGGCAGCCGCCGGACCAGAGACAGGCGTCACCTCGGGATCGTCCGTCTGTGCTCTGAGACGCACCACTCTGTCCGGCCCGCAGACGAACGGCCGCTTTCCAGCCTGGCACAGCTTCCGGAAGACACGCACCGCTTTCCCCTTCTTCCCTTTGGAAGCTTTGTCTGGAATAAAGAAGAGCGAAGAGCAAACTATTAGAAGCAAACATCTCTGACTACGGATCAGAAACCGATTCAATTTCCTGACAGTAAACTGACCCAAGAAGTAAAGTGCAGCTCTAATAATTACGGTAGAATAACTTGTACTTAGTTCCCAGAAACGATCTGCAGTTAAATTCAGGGCCGGATTTACCTTTTATAGTGACTTAGGCAAAACACATTTTTATCGGCTGTGCGTCTCTCAGCAGTGTTCAGCAGCAGAGTCTACTAATAGCGAATCTTTAAGTTGAACTGCTTCAAGAACCCCGCTACTAAGAAATGTCATCCAGGTTTTCAGCGGCGAAACTATTTGGTTGATAAATTTGCGGGGCAGCGCTGACAACAAGTTTCTGTTCACGTCTCTGAGAGAGAATTGGAGACAGAAAGCGTGATTTACGCAACATAAAAATGTCGGAAAACAGAAATAGTGTGTCATTTTTTACCCTATTGTTAGTTATATTTATTTGCTGTGGTTTTGGTTCTTTTACTGCTGTAGATAGCCCATAGTATAACAAAAATGTTATACATCTCTCTTCATTGTGTTTAGGCCCCTGGACGAGAGCTGAGCATACCCAGGTAAACCCAGCCCTAGTTAAAGTCATATTTGGCTGGAACGCTGGATATAAGAGGTCAAAGAGGTCAAACACTGAGCTCAGACCGAGAGCAGCAGAGTAGCACTAGAGAGATCACTGCTGTTGATCTCCACCTCACCTGCTGGGCTGTTCTCCATCGTTTCATCGCTCAGATTGATGCTCTCGAAGCTGGATGCTTTCGAAGCCCAGGCGGCTCCAGCGACAGACTCCCTGCGCTCAGCTGTTGTAGACATTTTGTTTGATTATGACAGAAATCTGATTATACTGATGACTGTGGACACACTGTGTAATGTGTGTGAAATGTGAATAGTCAGAAAAGACTGTGTAAAGCGTGACCCTAAAGTGAGTGGCGTTCAAACCCTCTAACACTCGGTCTGCTCTTAGAATCCTGAGCAGGCTTTATATAGCCGCGGCTCTGTGACGTCACACTCGAGGCGCTCGCTGCTCTCGTGACGTCACGCTGCAGGCTGGTTCCGTCACATAAAACCAGTGGGATATAAGCTGGAATACATACAAAACTAGAGCCAAACTAAAACTGAAATGAGACATTTAATAAATATTATCGTGAATAAATGAAATAATCATAACTAAAGGACGTATGAAAGCGCTGCACATTTCGAAATAAGGTGCATTAAAAGTCAATAAATCCTTGATTAATATGAATATTTTAATTAAAAACGTGTCTCCACGTACTACTCAATAAAATTCTAGTGCATTTAATCTATTAAATGACAGCAGAGTGAGCGAGTTTTTAGATATGGTCAGATTACATTTATTTTAGTGAATAAAGTTCCACATTTGAGCTATCGTTTTGTGAAAGAGACACGTTACACAAAATGTTATTTTATCCTTGCTTCTAGAAAATCCTCAATCTGCTTTCTAACAGCTTTATGTGGCCGTGAACATTTAATTTTAACGTGGCTTTAAGCATGCATCCTTAAAGTCCGCATGAAATCAAAATTGATTTTACTTGCTTTACTAGCGCATATTGCTAGTCTTGATGTAAACAGTTAATCCGTGCAAGTTAATCCGCTGAAAAAAATAGTTTGTCTTCCTAATCTTTAATCAAATCTGAACATTTGCTTCCGCTCTGGAATCCCAGATAGCAAAATGACTCCGGAGCGGATCCGTATCGGAGTCCACTTGCACAGCGCACCGGATCCGGTCCAGACCCTACCCTATCCGCTAATAAAGCGGTTCATCCGAACCGGATCCGATCCGGACCCGTTCATGTAGTGGGTCTATACCTTATTTAAAATGGGTAATCTGGCCAAAACTAGATGGAAATACCTCAAATAGAGCCAACAAACATGATATAGACTAGACTGCTCTATAAAAGTGTAATATGTCTCCTTTTATTAATATTAATAAACCATAAAATCATTCAAAACTTGAAAAAAATCAACTTTCCTTGGCCAGTAATAATGAAACACTCTATAAAAAGTAGGTAATTACATGAAGAAAAATATAAAATAAAATGCAACCACAAATTGTACAAAAACATTGTTTTACTTAATGAAAAACTTTACCTCTAGAAAGACAATTCAGTTCAATAATTTTGTAAATTATGAAACAAAGTCTTGGCGATAAAGCAGCTCTGGAGAAAACAGTGATATCATGATCCAACTCAGTTCAGTTCAAGTCTTGTCATTATGCAATAGTGTCAGTACAATCAGATCACTATTATTCTTGAATATTCAGTGTCTTTTAAACCCCAGCTAAGCAAGCCAGAGGTGACAGTGGAACCCAAACTCCAGCAGGTGACTGAAACGAAGGAAAAACAGCTTGGGAGAAACCAGGAGCAGTCGGCTCAGCTCTCCTCTGGATAAATGATCAAAGATGGAGTAAAGTGCAGCTCTAATAATTACGGTAGAATAACTTGTACTTAGTTCCCAGAAACGATCTGCAGTTAAATTCAGGGCCGGATTTACCTTTTATAGTGACTTAGGCAAAACACATTTTTATCGGCTGTGCGTCTCTCAGCAGTGTTCAGCAGCAGAGTCTACTAATAGCGAATCTTTAAGTTGAACTGCTTCAAGAACCCCGCTACTAAGAAATGTCATCCAGGTTTTCAGCGGCGAAACTATTTGGTTGATAAATTTGCGGGGCAGCGCTGACAACAAGTTTCTGTTCACGTCTCTGAGAGAGAATTGGAGACAGAAAGCGTGATTTACGCAACATAAAAATGTCGGAAAACAGAAATAGTGTGTCATTTTTTACCCTATTGTTAGTTATATTTATTTGCTGTGGTTTTGGTTCTTTTACTGCTGTAGATAGCCCATAGTATAACAAAAATGTTATACATCTCTCTTCATTGTGTTTAGGCCCCTGGACGAGAGCTGAGCATACCCAGGTAAACCCAGCCCTAGTTAAAGTCATATTTGGCTGGAACGCTGGATATAAGAGGTCAAAGAGGTCAAACACTGAGCTCAGACCGAGAGCAGCAGAGTAGCACTAGAGAGATCACTGCTGTTGATCTCCACCTCACCTGCTGGGCTGTTCTCCATCGTTTCATCGCTCAGATTGATGCTCTCGAAGCTGGATGCTTTCAAAGCCCAGGCGGCTCCAGCGACAGACTCCCTGCGCCCAGCTGTTGTAGACATTTTGTTTGATTATGACAGAAATCTGATTATACTGATGACTGTGGACACACTGTGTAATGTGTGTGAAATGTGAATAGTCAGAAAAGACTGTGTAAAGCGTGACCCTAAAGTGAGTGGCGTTCAAACCCTCTAACACTCGGTCTGCTCTTAGAATCCTGAGCAGGCTTTATATAGCCGCGGCTCTGTGACGTCACACTCGAGGCGCTCGCTGCTCTCGTGACGTCACGCTGCAGGCTGGTTCCGTCACATAAAACCAGTGGGATATAAGCTGGAATACATACAAAACTAGAGCCAAACTAAAACTGAAATGAGACATTTAATAAATATTATCGTGAATAAATGAAATAATCATAACTAAAGGACGTATGAAAGCGCTGCACATTTCGAAATAAGGTGCATTAAAAGTCAATAAATCCTTGATTAATATGAATATTTTAATTAAAAACGTGTCTCCACGTACTACTCAATAAAATTCTAGTGCATTTAATCTATTAAATGACAGCAGAGTGAGCGAGTTTTTAGATATGGTCAGATTACATTTATTTTAGTGAATAAAGTTCCACATTTGAGCTATCGTTTTGTGAAAGAGACACGTTACACAAAATGTTATTTTATCCTTGCTTCTAGAAAATCCTCAATCTGCTTTCTAACAGCTTTATGTGGCCGTGAACATTTAATTTTAACGTGGCTTTAAGCATGCATCCTTAAAGTCCGCATGAAATCAAAATTGATTTTACTTGCTTTACTAGCGCATATTGCTAGTCTTGATGTAAACAGTTAATCCGTGCAAGTTAATCCGCTGAAAAAAATAGTTTGTCTTCCTAATCTTTAATCAAATCTGAACATTTGCTTCCGCTCTGGAATCCCAGATAGCAAAATGACTCCGGAGCGGATCCGTATCGGAGTCCACTTGCACAGCGCACCGGATCCGGTCCAGACCCTACCCTATCCGCTAATAAAGCGGTTCATCCGAACCGGATCCGATCCGGACCCGTTCATGTAGTGGGTCTATACCTTATTTAAAATGGGTAATCTGGCCAAAACTAGATGGAAATACCTCAAATAGAGCCAACAAACATGATATAGACTAGACTGCTCTATAAAAGTGTAATATGTCTCCTTTTATTAATATTAATAAACCATAAAATCATTCAAAACTTGAAAAAAATCAACTTTCCTTGGCCAGTAATAATGAAACACTCTATAAAAAGTAGGTAATTACATGAAGAAAAATAAAATGCAACCACAAATTGTACAAAAACATTGTTTTACTTAATGAAAAACTTTACCTCTAGAAAGACAATTCAGTTCAATAATTTTGTAAATTATGAAACAAAGTCTTGGCGATAAAGCAGCTCTGGAGAAAACAGTGATATCATGATCCAACTCAGTTCAGTTCAAGTCTTGTCATTATGCAATAGTGTCAGTACAATCAGATCACTATTATTCTTGAATATTCAGTGTCTTTTAAACCCCAGCTAAGCAAGCCAGAGGTGACAGTGGAACCCAAACTCCAGCAGGTGACTGAAACGAAGGAAAAACAGCTTGGGAGAAACCAGGAGCAGTCGGCTCAGCTCTCCTCTGGATAAATGATCAAAGATGGGGTGATTATGATCTCAGGCTGCTTCACTAGTGAGACTGTGGACTGATGGCATTCAGAATACTTCCTCCAGCTCCTGCTGCTTGAAGATCAGGATACGTCACGCTGTCATCTGACCAGAGGAGAAGTTGTAGTCCGTCCAGCAGGGCTGCCGTTTAGCCAGTAGTGGACGACTGGATTAACAGTGACTATAAGCAGGATAAAACTGCATTGTGGTCCTAGCAGCTCCTGGCCTGACACGTTCATTGCTGGCCATAGGGCTGACGATCTGTGCTGATGTCAGTCCAGTCGTGATGTTCACTTGTCGTGGTCTTCGCTGGTCTTCGCTGGGCTGTTGTGGTGGTCTCAGGGTGCAGGTCCACCATCTGATCTGGATACGGACCGGATCCGGCTGACTAGCTGACTATCAGGACAAGAGTGCGACAAAACATTGAAATAAGTCACAAGTATTGGTGTTGACTTTTTCCTCACAGCACCTGTAATCACACAAGCACATTTCATACAAAATTTCATGATATCTCATAGCAAAGATTACTGTTAAATGTAGGATGTAAAAGTAGGTTATTACACGTTAAAAGCTGAAGTGTGTCTCATTGTCAGTATTTGACAAACTAGTTGGCTAAATCAAGTTT
>NW_015505671.1:560178-561081 GCF_001515645.1 Sinocyclocheilus grahami
CTCAGTTCAGTTCAAGTCTTGTCATTATGCAATAGTGTCAGTACAATCAGATCACTATTATTCTTGAATATTCAGTGTCTTTTAACCCCCAGCTAAGCAAGCCAGAGGTGACAGTGGAACCCAAACTCCAGCAGGTGACTGAAACGAAGGAAAAACAGCTTGGGAGAAACCAGGAGCAGTCGGCTCAGCTCTCCTCTGGATAAATGAACAAAGATGGGGTGATTATGATCTCAGGCTGCTTCACTAGTGAGACTGTGGACTGATGGCATTCAGAATACTTCCTCCAGCTCCTGCTGCTTGAAGATCAGGATACGTCACGCTGCCATCTGACCAGAGGAGAAGTTGTAGTCCGTCCAGCAGGGCTGCCGTTTAGCCAGTAGTGGACGACTGGATTAACAGTGACTATAAGCAGGATAAAACTGCATTGTGGTCCTAGCAGCTCCTGGCCTGACACGTTCATTGCTGGCCATAGGGGTCTGTCTAGAGGACTTGTCTGTTTCTCGTGGTCTTTGCTGAGGATGTGCGCTGATGTCAGTCCAGTCGTGATGTTCACTTGTCGAGGTCTTCGCTGACATTCAGGGCTGTTGTGGTGGTCTCAGGGTGCAGGTCCACCATCTGATCTGGATACGGACCGGATCCGGCTGACTATGATAACCTCAGGACAAGAGTGCGACAAAACATTGAAATAAGTCACAAGTATTGGTGTTGACTTTTTCCTCACAGCACCTGTAATCACACAAGCACATTTCATACAAAATTTCATGATATCTCATAGCAAAGATTACTGTTAAATGTAGGATGTAAAAGTAGGTTATTACACGTTAAAAGCTGAAGTGTGTCTCATTGTCAGTATTAGACAAACTAGTTGGCTAAATCAAGTTTAAATCTCTTTAAAAAAATTAC
>NW_015505671.1:562133-570607 GCF_001515645.1 Sinocyclocheilus grahami
ATCTTACTTTTAAAGATGAAGTAGAATATCGAAGGATGATGTAGAATCAAAAACCAGACTGGAGCACTTGAACGAGCTGTGAAGCTGCAACAGAACACACACACACACTCACACTCACACTCACACACACACACACACACACACACAGTATCTTAGTATGTTTTCATTTCATATAAATCATCTGAAATAACATTGCAAGAGGTGAGGAATATATTTGTCAAAATATATACAAAAATATACTTGAGCTAATATTCCAGAACCAAAATTAAATGAAAAATATAGCATAATATCGCCTGCAGTTATTCCTGAAGAGGGGTGAAAAATTACCTAACGTTACATATACACTCAGGACTAAGTATACTGCATCTCACAAAAAGAAGGAGATCTCGTCTAAACAGGCCTGATATTACTCAGATCTACGATAATGCTAATGTGCTGAAGCGCTAACGTTCCACAACGCAATTTCACAATTAAAAACTACAACAAAGCAATTAACTACTTTATTAACCTTAATGTTACTGGCAACTGTACATATAACGCATATTTAAACAGCTTCAGCACTCTGAGAAGGATTTGATTTGATTTCAGAGAAGCGACTGCTAGAAAAAAATTAGCGGATCGCTAATCCGCGCAGTGTCCGTAATGAGACCGCTAACTGACAGTGCGCTGTCCGGAGGCGGGGCATATTCTGGGCGAATGACCGAACAGAGTCTGACAGTACAGCGGAGCTGCCGACTTGAGGGCGGATCCGCCCCCCGGAGTCTGTTGCTATCAGGAATGGCATTCCTTTTCTGATGACGTCAAACGGCTTGGGCAGAATATCCTTAAACACACCCCTCCAACCAGATTGCTATGAGTGAGACAGAGAGGAGCACAAACATTAAACCACGCCCTCTATTCAATATTCCGTTTCAGATGGAAATACGTCACTACACTGACTTAAAGTCGGCAGCAACTTCCGGTTCACGTGGACTTTAAAGTTTCACTTTCCCCGAGACTAAGCCTGTAAATGTGGTGTTTACATGGAATAATCGTAATATGAGTTTACCTTATGGTGCCCAGAGTCTCCGAATCAGTAAGCGATAAAACGAGCATCTTCCATCCCAAGACTTGTGTTGCATTTCGAGGCAAAACAAAAAACATCGTCGAACAATAATATAAAATGCGGGAAACTATTAATTGGCTATTCTACAATTAATTGTACTATAAATTATACACTACGATTGGAAAATACTATAAATTGACCAACTGTTCGGCGTGATGACTTTAATGTCTCCGACAGCGCCTGTAGTCCCATTTAGCAACTTGCTAGCAACCGTCTTTTTTAAGAAACGTAACAGTTGTAAAAAATCAGGAGTGGGGTGTAACTGGTGTGTTTTATGTTGCAGAATAAAACGTGAAAGTATCTTGAGCCTGCGTGAACCACAGACCTTATTTTAGGGATTTAAAGTCCCCATGAAATCAAAATTAAAGTTTTTTTGGGTGTTAGAAAGGTTATCTATAAGGCAGTGTGGTCCAAAACAGTGACAAAATTCGTATTTAGAAGATATAAGCATTCGAAGCTTGCAGTTCGTCACTTCCGCCAAAACGGCGCAACGATTTTTTTGACGTCACATCGTACTTCAGCTTCTCATCAAATCTTCTGACCAATCAAATGCTCTCTAGAATCCAAAGCCCCGCCCCCTACACTATAAAATAGATGCTGAAATCGGTCACTTGTCCACAGAATTAGTATTTTCTGTACAGTGAATGGCACGTAGTGCACTATATAGGGGACAGGGAACGATTCAAACAGTGTAAATATGCTTTCCATTGAAGAAAAGAAGAAGTCTGGTTTGGCGCTGTGTCACGCTAACCACCGCACCGCACACACACTCTGCTCCGGTCCAGAGACACGATAGCACGGAGCCGATCACATGCACGAGTCGGCGCAGACCACAAAATGTATCGGAGCTATTTGAATTCTACACAGAATGCTATATTTTATAATATGGATGAGATTGTGGCTGGCATACTCTGTCAAATGCGGCTTTACGGAGCTCAGCGGCTCTGAACGGCTCTAGCCCAAGCTGTGATATAAACGAACGCTACTGGCTATTATAAAAAGGGGCGGGGCTGCTTGATATGTCCCGCCCTGTCTTCCTGTTTCAGTTGAAATGACGTCAACACATAGAGTAACGCTGTGTGTTTCTAAGCATTTCTGGGGACCTTTAACAAAAATCCCATTCAAAAAACCCATTAACTCTGGGACGATGGAACCGGAAGTGCTAAAATGCTAACTCACTTCCGGGTTTTTGCCTACAAAGGGACATCATAGTTCCACCACTTTCTACCATTTGAAAACAAGAGTGTCAAGAGTTTATTTTATTATCAGGGTTCTGTTCTTCGTACATCGCTTAATACATCTGAGACGATTTGAAAGATGCCAGATCTTCTAATCATGATGATCTCTGTTCTTCAAACGAATTTGCAGTTTTGATTAAAATATCTGGATTAAGGCTGTGTTCGAAATGGCATACTTGCTTACTGCTCAGTGCATACTACCTACTATTTTTTAAAGAATAGTGTGTGAAACAGTATACAATACGCAACAAATGTTTCAGAGTAGTATGCTAAAGTGTTGTCACATGACAAACACTGAACGTTAATTCAGCACAGCTGTCGAGGCTGTTACCTTACAAATAAATCTGCTAACCATTGTTTTTACAAAGGCTTGTTAATAAAGCTTCATAATCATACTAGTAAACAATGCTATATTGCCCAATTGAACTCATTTCATAATTGATGAACTTTACATATTGAACAAAACTGAATCAACACTGAGCTGTCTTTAACTAAACAATTATATTTTTAGCAGTTAATGATATTTTTGTCCAACGCAAATAATGATAAATTATGTTTACACTAAAATAGCAGGATTTTCTTTAGCAACAGGCATGTAAATAGTAGTAAGGTGGCAGATATTTATACTTCAGTACTGTAGTAGATTATAAAACAGTATGCAATAACATTGAGTATAAATTATCATACTTATAAACTTTATTACACTGAACAAAATGATAAACGCAAAACTTTTGTTTTTGCCCCCATTTTTCATGAGCTGAACTCAAAGATCTAAGACTTTTTCTATGTACACAAAAGGCCTATTTCTCTCAAATATTGTTCACAAATCTGTCTAAATCTGTTAGTGAGCACTTCTCCTTTGCCGAGATAATCCATCCACCTCACAGGTGTGGCATATCAAGATGCTGATTAGACAGCATGATTATTGCACAGGTGTGCCTTAGGCTGGCCACAATAAAAGGCCACTCTAAAATGTGCAGTTTCACATACACATACATTCAAAATGCCATCAATAAAATGTACCTGTGTTCGTTGTCCATAACATATGCCTGCCCATACCATAACGATGAATGCCACTTTATTGGGACAAAAAACTTTACATTTTTATTGGAAATAAATACTTTTCTGATGGGAAAAGGAGAAGCAAGAGTTCAGCAAAAGGCGGACTCAAACTCGGGTCGATCTCAAAAGTCGTCTTTTACTCGCAACGCCACCGATACTACAGAAAAACACATGTCTTTGGCAGTGCTGTTCATCACAGACAGGCGGACTTAATGTAGCCTCTGCCAACATTTGTTCTTAAAGTAAACACACTCCATTTCTTTTTAGAGCTGCTTTACAGCAGAATTGAATTCTGTTTGCAATTGAAATATTGTTTCTTATGTTATTTATATATTATTTAACTGCAGTATTATTATTATTATTATTTAATATCTTTGAATCCGTACTGTATAAAGCGCTATAGAGATAAAGGTGACTTCATTTGACTTGATCGGAAACGTGCAGTAGAAATTAAAGTACAATATATGTCCTACTAACAATATTTTTTTTTAGATACACAGCTATAGTTAATTTACATTTATAGGTATATGTACATATAAAAGTGTTACATTTATAATTACTATTCCCTGCCTCCAGTTCACTCATGCGTTTGAAGATGAAACGTCACATGGAGTGCGTTGCGTTCTGGTAAACAGTATCCAATGCAGTGTCTTCAGATCATGCATACATCAAATTTCAGCAAATGTAGCAGATAATCTGGGAACTCCATGCATACAGAAAATTCACATACTATTCACATTATACACATACCATACTGCAATATAGTACAAGTTGTATGGTAGCATGCCATTGCGAACACAGCTTCTGTACTGGTTTCAGTGTACTTGAGTCATATTTAGCAGATTCTGGCTAATAGGTCATCCGGTTATTCCATGCATAAAGAAAATTTGCATACCATGCACAGTATACATACTGGATACTGCAGAATTAGTAAGATTAGTATGATAGTATGGCATTTCGAACACAGCAAAACATGTCTACTCTTTGATGAAGCAGAAGCAATGTAGTATAGAAAAGAGAAACCTAAACTAAAGTATCAATCTCATCAGGCTGGTATTGATCCTATACCAATACCGGTGTTGGTATCGATACTATCGATAATAGAATTAATCTGCCACCCCTACTACTTTTAGCCTTAAGGTCATTGCACACTGAGTCCGAAATTCTCATCCAAAATTTTTGTGTTAAAAAATAAATACGACCTCACGTTGTGTCAATCACATTTACACACTGCCTCCGAAACCTTTGTCCGTCATAAAAATATTCGGACCAGGTTCGATTTTCTGCATTCTCGCATCCGTAGCAAGCATTTTGATAGTAAAGGGTGACGAATACGAAAAAATTGAAAAACGCATACGAAAATGTCGGACTCAGTGTGCAAGGACCCTGGAGTTGGTTCACCTTCTGCCTATGCTATCATGTACCCTTTTTGCCCTCCTGGCTATAAATATGCTATCTAAATTAACGCAATATCAGTAGACATAGCGAATGAGTCATCCCCAGTATTTGATATTCTTTATTTGATATTCTGTATTCTGCTGCTCTCCGTTGCTATGTTGTTAGGATGACTAAATGTTTTTTTTTTAGCCTGGTCTGCCTCAGTGGTCTAATAACAGCACTCACCAACTCACTTCCATCAACACACCTGCCTGGAAGATCTGTTTCGACCTCACTCTGACCGTCACTAACGGTCTAAATAGAATGATAACCTTCATTCCGCCTTCTCGAGACCGTATGTAAACAAAGTCATGCCCATGACCCCGGAGGCAGAGCTTCCCGCACTATAAAAGTGGGATGAACTTCCGGATTGTCCTCTTTAACTTTCTCGCCATAGGGACCTGGTACGGGTAAGAACCGATCTAATATTTCACCATTCAATTCTTCACCCAAGTGGTGCAGGTGCCTTGTGTCCCTGTGAATTGTGCATCACTGCATTGGTGTTGTTTATTAGGCTAATCCTATAGACTAGCAATTGTCATCTCTGTTATCTCTGTTTATTTTTTGTGCTCTGTTTATTTTAGTGCTCATCAGTAGGTTATTGAATATACTTCATAACAAAATTGGTGAGTATTTTAATCTTTTCTTAGACCCTATATCACTGTTCACAGTTGTTGGGGCTTGATATAGGCCTGCTAAGTACGTTCACGTACTGGTGCGGGTCTGTGGCTTGTGTGAGCTTGATTTATTTCTCTGCTGTTCGCAGTCAGTGTGATGTGTGTGGCTTACCTGCTGTGCAAGGGTATTATGGATTCGCAGTGCTGCAGGTTTTGTCACTCAGCAATGGACCCTCGTGATGGGCAAAGAGAATGTCCTTCATGCTTGAGGATTGCTCATTTGAAAGAGGATGTGGATAATCCCTGCGCTGCAGCTTGTGACCTGCCTAGAGATGAACGACTTGCTAATAGGACATGCGGTTCTGTACCTGAGCATGGTAGGGAGAGGGAACGTTCATCAGACAGGCGCGGCCATAAGCGCCTGCGCAAGCACTCACGTGATCGTTATGACTCCACACACAAATCAAGCCGTGAGATTGTGGCAGAGGCGACTAAACGTCCAATGCCAGCTCCACCAGCAGAAGGTGGTAATACGGACATTCAACTGCAGATCCTAGCAGCTGTTCAGTGTTTATCACGAAGGATGGATAAATTTGAAGCTCTTCGGTCCTCCTACTCATCTCTACCTCCTCGTAAGGAAGGCATTCCAACGGTTGGGCAACAGTCCCGTCCTGAGAAAAGCACAAAAGATGCTGATGTGTTATCTCTTCTTGCTCTCCACTCTCTTTGTGATGATACAGAGCAGTCGGGGGAATGGAGCCAATGCAAGGGAACTCATTCCGACTCTGCAGAAGCAGATGATGAATCAATGAAGGAGAATTTTTCCTTAAATACTCTTATAACTAGAATATGTAGTGCCGCCAAATTTGTTGGCCTGCAGTCTCCATGGCCTGATCCAGTTCCTGTTGGGGGTGTATAGGAAGGCATATCCCAGAATAATTCTGCTCCTTGTATTCCAGTGGCAGACGATTATACTTCTATGTTGAGAACCGCGTGGAAGAAACCGTTTCAAAAGCCTCAATTTAATGCAGGCTGTAGACGGTTGGCCAATGCCCGTTACCCAACGGAAACTGGATTGGGGGACATGCCGCCAGTAGAACAAGCAATAGCTGCATGGACTGCCTTAGGTCCCATCCGTGCTTCTGCTAACTCTCGCTACCCCAGGAAGGAGTGTGCTAAAACTGACCATCTGATCTCACGGTCCTTTAACGCTTCTGCATGTGCAGCTTTTGTAAAAAAGGATTTTTTTTATTTACATAAAAAAGGTTGAAGACATTTGTATTTGTCATTTTAGCCTATTGTTTGTTATATTTATTTGCTGTGGTTTTGGTTCTTTTACTGCTGTAGATAGCCCATAGTATAACAAAAATATGATATATCTCTTCATTGTATTTGGCCCCCCTGGACGAGCAAGCATAGGCACGTGCCTGGAATGCCTATGCGTAAATCCGGCCCTGCACAAGACTTTCCTTAAGGCAGTGGTTCTCAAACTTGTCCTGGAGTACCCCCAGCCCTGCACATTTTGTACGTCTTCCTCATCTATCACACCTGATTCAACTCATCAGCTCATTAGTGGAGACTGCAAGAACTGGGCTGTATCCGAAATCGCCCCCTATACCCTCAAATAAGATACTATTTGAGGTGACAGCCATTTTTAGGCATTGGCCATTTTTGGTGTCCAAAACCATAGTGGACGCTCTCGAGTGCACTCATTCAATCCCACAGTGCACCGCAAAAACACGTGTACAACCAATGTACACTCAATGGCTAGGGAATTCCCATAATGCACTGTGAGAGTCGCGCGCCAAATGAATTCCCGCGTCTCGCCAGAAGATGGCACCCCGCAGTTGAATCATCCATTCATTCATTTTACAACGCGCTCGTCCACGGCGTAATACAGCGTACAACACAGTTACAAATTCATTGTAAATTGACTATTAATTTGTTTAACTAGGGTTTATACATAATTTCCGTGACATAGTTTGAGATAAATCCTTTAATCTTACTAATGGAGCTGCCCGTTTCAAATTATTATTAAACAGCAAGCAAGCTATGCAAAAGAGGCAGTCCTTCCGGTGCACTCAGTGTCCAAATTTACTCGTTTTCATTCACTCCTTCAAGTGAATTGTATGAGTGGACTAATGTAGGGAATAGTGAATGAGGGTATAGGGGGCGATTTCGGATACAGCCCTAAATTGGGTGTGTCAGATATAGGGAGACATACAATATGTGCAGTGCTGGGGGTACTTCATGGAGAGGTTTGAGAACCACTGACTTAAGGAAACCTAAAGCACCCTAGCACCCCTAGTGGTAAGGAAGAACATTGACCACAAAATTCTTATTAACAGGCTCATGTCTGTTGCACCTCAAATATGGCTCGTGAGATCCACTTTCCTGCAGAGTTTAGCTCCAACTTTGATCAAACTCACCCACCTGTGATTTTCTAATGATCCTGAAGACATGCTCAAGTGTGTTTGATTAAGGTTAGAACTGAACTCTGCAGGAAAGTGGATCTAGTGAGCCAGATTTGAGGATCCCTGGCCTATATGAAACAACAGGTTCTGAAAAGGTCTCTTTTGGTTTGATCCATTCCAGTTCAACTGAGTGGCTAATGAATGGCCAGTCAATAGGCGTGTTTCAATTACAGATTTGCGCAAAACTTTGGCGATATTTTATAAATGTCGACAAAAAAGTATTGCGTTTCCATTAACCAATGTTATGCGACTAAAACGTCACCTTTTGCCTCTCGCGATAAGTCATGATAACGGATTTTGGTGGGATTTTGGCTATATTTATTCAAAGGAGGCGTATGCGTGTATCTTTACAGAAGCAGCAAAGAGAGCTGCTTCAGAAACGTGCGTGGCGCGGCTGGATTCTGGAATAAACACAAGCATCGTGGCCGCAATCAACTTCAGTGGCCATATCAGAGCCACACTGCATTAATGATAGGGAAAGCCCCTTATACTGGAGAGCGGCCACGTATGATGTGTTTCTTGGAGGTTATAGTACATTGAA
>NW_015505671.1:571678-598116 GCF_001515645.1 Sinocyclocheilus grahami
CACTTTCCTGCAGAGTTTAGCTCCAACTTTGATCAAACTCACCCACCTGTGATTTTCTAATGATCCTGAAGACATGCTCAAGTGTGTTTGATTAAGGTTAGAACTGAACTCTGCAGGAAAGTGGATCTAGTGAGCCAGATTTGAGGATCCCTGGCCTATATGAAACAACAGGTTCTGAAAAGGTCTCTTTTGGTTTGATCCATTCCAGTTCAACTGAGTGGCTAATGAATGGCCAGTCAATAGGCGTGTTTCAATTACAGATTTGCGCAAAACTTTGGCGATATTTTATAAATGTCGACAAAAAAGTATTGCGTTTCCATTAACCAATGTTATGCGACTAAAACGTCACCTTTTGCCTCTCGCGATAAGTCATGATAACGGATTTTGGTGGGATTTTGGCTATATTTATTCAAAGGAGGTGTATGCGTGTATCTTTACAGAAGCAGCAAAGAGAGCTGCTTCAGAAACGTGCGTGGCGCGGCTGGATTCTGGAATAAACACAAGCATCGTGGCCGCAATCAACTTCAGTGGCCATATCAGAGCCACACTGCATTAATGATAGGGAAAGCCCCTTATACTGGAGAGCGGCCACGTATGATGTGTTTCTTGGAGGTTATAGTACATTGAAGAATGATCATATGACTTTTTACATACGCCATGTGACCTGTAAATGCAAAAAGCCGTTTCCATTGCAGTTTTGCGAATTATTCCTTTTTCGCATTGCCTGAAAAACAAATGTCGACAAAAAAGTATTGCGTTTCCATTAACCAATGTTATGCGACTAAAACGTCACCTTTTGCCTCTCGCGATAAGTCATGATAACGGATTTTGGTGGGATTTTGGCTATATTTATTCAAAGGAGGCGTATGCGTGTATCTTTACAGAAGCAGCAAAGAGAGCTGCTTCAGAAACGTGCGTGGCGCGGCTGGATTCTGGAATAAACACAAGCATCGTGGCCGCAATCAACTTCAGTGGCCATATCAGAGCCACACTGCATTAATGATAGGGAAAGCCCCTTATACTGGAGAGCGGCCACGTATGATGTGTTTCTTGGAGGTTATAGTACATTGAAGAATGATCATATGACTTTTTACATACGCCATGTGACCTGCAAATGCAAAAAGCCGTTTCCATTGCAGTTTTGCGAATTATTCCTTTTTCGCATTGCCTGAAAAACCACCTCATGCAAGTGTAAAAACTTTTTTGCGATATATGGGCGTTTTTGCCCATAGGCGTATTTTCAATTCGCAATTTAAATTTGCACAATTTGAAGGGTAATGGAAATGCGCCTAATGTTGTTTGTATTCTCCTAGTTGCATTACAGTGCTGCCTACACAAAACCTGCATGGGTCCAAAAGATACAGAAGTTGCTCTGGGCCCGAACGGGCTGGCCCACACTGGTCCATCATGTGATTAATGTGGGCAGTCCGCTAGTGTGGGCTGCTCACAGAGAGCCCGCGGTCAGCCCAAAGCTGTGGGCCTCGCCTGGGCAAGCCCGCACTGGGCCTGTTTAGGTTTGGTGTGGGCTGGTTCTAGCCCACTGTGCCCGCAAAAAGCCAGCATGGGCCCCGTACGGACATGTTTGCAGGGTATATATGATGCGATTTTTTATTATTTTTTTTTGTCTGACATGTTTGGCCGATTTCCTTTTTTTCCCCTTCATCTCATAAAAGAGAGTATGAGTAAATGTTTATTGCAGGGCACAAGGTAGTATTAGTAGTAGTAGACTAATTCTTAGTAATAATACATGGCTCAACAGTTCTGAAGCTTTTTGTTTATGTTTGTTAACAGACACCAGTGTTTCCCACAGACTTGCAAATGCAAATTCATTCTCTGCCAGCAGGAGGCGCTTTTTGGAGTGGGAGAAATATACTATATATATATATAGTGGTGTGAAAAAGTTTTTTTTAGTTGTTTGCATATTTGTCACACTTATGTGCCACACTTTGCAGCAACAACTGCAATCAAGTGTTTGCAATAACTGGCAAAATGTCTTTCACAGGAATTTTGGCCCACTCTTGTTTGCAGAATTGTTTTCATTCAGCCACATTGGAGGGTTTTTGAGCATGAATGGACTGTTTAAGGTCATGCCACAGCATCTCAATCGGATTTAAGTCTGGACTTTGACTTGGCCACTCCAAAACCTTACCTTTCTTGAGCCATTCAGAGGTGGACTTGCTGGTGTGTTGGGGATCATTGTCCTGCTACATAACCCAAGTGCGCTTGAGCTAGAGGTCCCAAACTGATGGCCGGACATTCTCCTTCAGGATTTTCTGATAGAGTGCAGAATTCATGGTTTCCATCAATTATGGCAAGTCACCCAGGTCCTGAAGCTGCATAGCAGCCCCAGATCATCACACTACCACCACCATGTTTGACTGTTGCTATGATGTTCTTTTTTATGAAATGCTGTGTTGGTTTACGCCAGATGTAACGGGACACACACCTTCCAAAAAGTTCAACTTTTGTCTCATCAGTCCACAGAATATTTGCCCAAAAGTCTTGGGGATAATCAAGATATTTTTTGGCGAATGTGAGACGAGCCTTTGTGTTCTTTTTGGTCAGCAGTGGCTTTTGGTTATATGTGGGTATCCTAGACTTATAAATATCAGAAAATGTAATAAACCTGTACAGCAGTGTCTAAACGTCTGAGAACACTATTGATGAAATCTATTCTAATAAAAATAAAAAGTCGTCATCATATATTATATAATTAGCATACAATTAACTCTCCCATGGATGCCGTTTTTGCCCAGTCTCTTTCTTATTGTTGAATCATGAACACTGAGCTTAATTGAGGCAAGTGAGGCGTGCAGTTCTTTAGATGTTGTTCTGTTGTTCTCTTGGATGAGTCGTCATTGTGCTCTTGGAGTAATTTTGGTTGGCCGGCCACTCCTGGGAAGGTTCACCATTGTTCCAAGTTTTCTCAATTTGTGGATAATGGCTCTGACCATGGTTCACTGGAGTCCCAAAGCCTTAGAAATGGCTTTATAACCCTTTCCAGACTGATACATGTCAACTGTTTTGTTTCTCATCTGTTCTTGAATTTCTTTAGATTGTGGCATGATGTGTTGCTCTTTAAGCACGCTTCACTTTATCAGACAGCTTCTATTTAAGTGATTTCTTGATTCAACAGGTCTGGCAGTAATCAGGCCTGCGTGTGGCTAGTGAAATTTAACTCCGCTTTCTAAAATGATGTGGTTAATCACAGTTCTTTCATGATTTAAGAGGAGGGGCAATTAATTTTTCACGTAGGACCAGGTAGGTTTGGACAGCTTTTTTCCCTTAATAAATGAAATCATCATTTAAAAACTGCATTTTGTATTTACTTGCATTATCTTTGCGTAATATTAAAATTGGTTTGATTATCTGAATCTTTTACGTGTGACAAATATGCAAAAAATATTTTTTAAAAACCTTTTCACGGCACTGTATATATATATATAAGCACATGCTAAGGAAGCAAGATCACATGAGGAGGCATTATAAAAAAGCAAGCCAAAAAGGAACATTTATGAACGTGTCCGTTCAGGGTTTGGAATGAAAAACAAACATGCACCAGACGTTTCATCAGAGGACAAATCTGCAGACATAGAGGTCTTTATCATATAAATGCATGTAAGTTTATTCTCTTGCTTATTTCTGTATTATAAATGCCATATGTGTAGTGTACACATACACATAAACAAAACATCAATAAAATATAAGGAATTACCACTAAATAATTCAGCAATAACAGTGCACTAATAACATGGTGTTTAAACGTATAAACAAACATCCACCGAAGCCTTTTCAAAAAACATCACTGTAAGAGGAAGAATTAATAGGACAATAATATATGTATGGCTTCTTCAAGGCCATCAGATCATGGTTGCAAATCTGTCATTAGGTCAGATTGAGTTAGACCTATCAGACTGCGCCATCTAGAGTTTCATGCCAGAACTCTGTATATATATGACAAACTGAAGCCAAATATGTTTTTAAACATTATTTAAGAATAACACTCTTAAACAGTGTTTCTCATATAATCTGTTATACATAAACACACCCACAATTTCATTTACAGTCTATCATAATTTCAAAATAATGTAAAAAAACTACACAAACACGTGCTTGGGTCTGTTTTGGTGCTTAAAATCAATCCCAGCGTATCATGACAAAATTATGACCAATATATAATTTCAAGATATGGAAATCCCCATGACCTTCATGCAAGTCTTACGATGCCAAAGTTTCTCACTGAAAGAAACAAGAAGTAGTGTGATAAACCTCCCACTGTAAATGTCACAATCTACAGAAACAATATGTTTGCCATTATTTATTTTGTTATTTGCATTCTCAGTGTATTCTGCTGAAAATTTGGGAACGACTTCAGTGATTCCATAATACAACTGTTAAAAAAAGTGTCTGTTCTTAAGAAAATGTTGGTTTTTGAGCTCCCTTCTACACTGTAGCACAACTAAATGTTTTCTTTCCTTTGCATAAAATATTATAATTCAGTTTAAACTGGTTTTAACTGGTACCCCAGCTGGTTTTAGGAGTTTTGTGCACTTTTAGCCGATCAGACTGTGAGACACTAGCTTGTAATACCAGGAAATGAGATTAGGCTGGTTTAAACAGGTTTTTATAGCGGGGCATGTATGAAAGTTACCATAGTGGGAGCCATATAGAGTGCAATTAGGTTGACCAGATGTCTTGATTTATCCGAGACAGTCTCAGTCTCATGAGATGTGCCTCTTACAGTGTATTCTCAATGTGTTATTGTCTGTGGTTAATGATGACAATGCAACCTGATGAACTAATGCAAACTGATTTGCCAATATTTTCATTCTAGAACATCTTTTCAGAAAATCAGCTTGCAATCTGATTGTCATAACTTGTACTCAGTACAAAGACCTTCTAAAGTCCCCTATCAAGGTTAAGCTAAAGAGATGCCCATATGAAAATCAGTTTTCAATGACAAAGAGAAGGTGTTTTGTTGTCACTTTAAATGTTACTTTATGTTGTTCACAGACAATTTTGTCAAAATCTCATCTTCATAATCGGTCCGGGTTAAAATTTGTCCAAATTTGTTTCTTAATGAGCTCTGAAAAATAGGAAAAAATATTTTTATGGATTTGTAGATTTTTTTTTAAGCAGTATAAAACGCATAACAGGAGGATAAAAGATTTCTTCCCCAATAGATAAAGAAATAAATTCCGAAAAGCTTCAGAACTAGGGGTCTGTTTTGGTGCTTAAAATCAATCCCAGCGTATCATGACAAAATTATGACCAATATATAATTTCAAGATATGGAAATCCCCATGACCTTCATGCAAGTCTTACGATGCCAAAGTTTCTCACTGAAAGAAACAAGAAGTAGTGTGATAAACCTCCCACTGTAAATGTCACAATCTACAGAAACAATATGTTTGCCATTATTTATTTTGTTATTTGCATTCTCAGTGTATTCTGCTGAAAATTTGGGAAAACTGAATAAAACAGGAAAGAGGTTGAAACATTATCAAACTAAAGATATGACACCAAATCTGATATGCACCAACTACATTGTACAACAGTTCCTCTTATTTTGCTGAAATAAACAACATAATATGAAACTAATGTTAGTCCATCATTTCAGTCAATGGTGGCTGGTAATGCTCCACAAAAATCCACCCCCTGGGTATCCTAGACTTATAAATATCAGAAAATGTAATAAACCTGTACAGCAGTGTCTAAACGTCTGAGAACACTATCGATGAAAACTATTCTAATAAAAATAAAAAGTCGTCATCATATATATTATATAATCAGCATAACAATTTACATTAAAAAGTAAAATAGCAAAACAAAGCACACAAATTTCTTCTGCTACGCAGCATACAAGCTGCCCATGTCATCTGGCACGATTGAGAATGTTCAAAAAGCATCTTGAAAGAAAGCAAAAAAAATTGACTTTTGTATAATGTAATTATAAAAATGTGACCCTGCCTGTGAAAACCCAGCTAAAGTCATTTTTTGTGTGATTTACGGTTTTCTACATAAAATCATCCTTCATAACGATGTAGAACGTTCTGTGAAAATATAACCTTTATATCTTTCATATTGACTGAGTAAGGCCATGTCAAAGATTGAAATCATAGTGAAATTATTGGTTGAAATCAAACTTTGATGCTTGTTATCTCATAATTAGATTTTGAGACTTTAGCCCGGATTTCACAGACAGGGTGAATCTGAAATATTTATACTTTATACATGTCACAACCTCATTTGTGAATCATAAATCTTTGTTTATCTAGGCTTTAAAAACATTTTGACACAATTGTACAACTCTGATGTGAGAAGAAACCCACAACAGGGGGTGGAAAAATAGTGAAATAACACTTGTTTTTTGATTGCTTTTACCAGAAATACGAAGCACATTAGAACAGAAAAACAAGCAATCTTAAGATGGGACAGAAGAGTATGATGGCAGTAACTGACCATTAGCTACACTTGTTCTGCAAACATCAACTGTCAGTCTCAGTTCACGCTGTGGGTGACTGCAATCCACTTCCATTATCCTTCAGGGTCTTTCAAACTGACCCGCTTCCATAAAGCTTAAAACAAAAGACTCTGTTTCAAGATTTCCTTTGAATCCTGTTTGAGCACGTATATTCCACCAAGTTGTCCGATTAATTGTGCAACACATATTGCGCACCACAAAGTTTCAGTGTTTCAAACACGGCTTGGAAGGACCTGTAATACACACAGCTGAAGTCCCGGCTTTGCCTGATGAGAAATCCAACTGTTTGTCAGAGGAGCGACTCAGCTGCCCTTGTTTGATTCAGCGCTCTAAAAAAAACCCTCACTTCCAGTCCACAAACTGAGCTCAAATAACACAAAGAAATAACTGCACTTCAAAACAATAACCAACAATAAACAGATTATAAAAGCATATAAAACACAAAGAGGAGACAAGAAATAGCAGTTCAACTGCTAGCTGCCCCGGATAATCACACACATGCAAGTATATCCATGCACGCACACACACACACACACACGGATTTAGGAATTTTAGTCCGGACCAAAATCCTAAAACATGTTCTTCTGCAAAAAAGAGAAAGAGTAAACCATGTCCATGTTCTTTTATAGCTGATGTTATTTTTATTGGCTGTTATTGTTGCAACTAACGCAAAAAATTGATGAAAAGTGTATTGCGTGAGTGTATATTTAAAAAAAATTTAAATAAAAAATCTCTTACACAACAAAAGATGATGTGTGTAATAATGCAGTGGTGCACGATAGCTATGAGAGATGCTCTTTGTTCAGTCTTTAAAATATGCACACATATGTTACACAAATCCAGTCTCTGCTCGACTGTCTGTACATGCAGGCAGCTCCCTTTACTGGGAGAGAGGATAAAAGGGGATTTCGGTTCCTATGTACAATTGCTTATATACCGTAGATGTCTCTATTTGATGTGTTTCAGGGTTGTCAAACGGGGGAATCTCAGATGATAAACCCACAATAATAACGGGCAGCAAAGTAAAAAAATATAGAATTTTTTGTAAGAGTGCAAGCTACATTAAAGTGATTATTACGTTTTAAATGTGGCTATTTTTCTTACAAAAACGCATCGATTCGCTACAGGAGGCCTTTGTTCAGCCCCCGGAGCCGTGTGAGAGACTTTATGGATGGGCGCTTTTTATTTCACTTCTTTTGGACTGATGCATGCAACACCCGCTGACTGCCATTAAACAGCTTGAAAGAGCAAAGACCATTTTTAATATAACTCCCGACTGGATTCGTCTGAAAGAAGAAAGTCACATACACCTAAGATGACTTGAGGGTGAGTAATTTATGGGCTAATTTTCATTTTTGGGTGAACTAACCCTTTAACGACCAATTGTAACAAGCCTCATGTCACTTCTATCTGTAGCTATGACCCGAATAGCATTTGGCTGATCATTTTGAGACTGTTTTGGTCTAACGGTGGTAAAATAAGAATGAATAAGCATTAAAGATGCTGAACAGTCAGCAGACTCGTAGGTATGGTTGGTGTCAGAGCTGGTGGAAGTTGTAATACAGTATACTGAAAAACTTGAGATATTGAGGAAAATGCCCAATTATGGCGCTGCTTCTTTTGAGGAGCTCTGATCGAAAGAAAGGGATTGTAAAGTTGTGCTTTGGTTGGAGTAGCATTTGCTGAGGATTGTGGGATGGCAGGAGGCTTTGTAAGGGAATAAACTTGGGTTTTATGTTTATGTTGGGGCCGTATTACGGGACAGACCCAGCAATCCATTTTTGAATCACAACGCTGACTTGCCTGGCTTTATGCTTGTGGTTAATATTTATTTTAAGTGCTTATGTACGTTTTTGAGTCTCAGTATCGATGAGACTGATGAGAGTGCTGAGATGAGGACGAGTATCCCATAGTGCTTTGCGACTGAGTAGAGCCTTGGACAGTGCTCTGGTAACCAAGCCGCGAGCTGGAGTGCTGCAATGAAGAACAAAAATGAATTATTAAAATGATCAAGTATTTTGCATGACCAAGCATTGACCAAGTTTTTTGTAATACTGAGCTGAACACTAATGTGTAACTAACTGAACATGACTAACTTGTATATTGCTACATAATAAACATTTATTTCATTTACACACCTGATGTGTTTCGAATGACTCTTGTTGCTGGATGCACAGCAAGAGTTTGTCTGTTCAGCTCTGACTACTTTGATGGCTGATTGCAACTTCTGTCAGATTGTGCTATATGCTATGGCAAGAGATGTGTTAAATATCATTCATATTTATGTTTGCAATTTTGTCAAATATTTTTATTTAGTTTTAAAGAATAAAATACGAAACTGTATTGTGTGGGCTATGAATTCAGAACAGGCAGTGGTTTACCTTTTTAAATATAATATTGTGAAGCAATCTTACAATGTGATAAAAGTTAAGCATAAATAAATAAAATAGTATGGGCCTGCATCTATTTTTTTAATTTTATTGTTTGGGGGACCAAAATAGTCTACATAAAAAAAAATAAAAATCACAAGCATGACACTTGTGAATAAAATAAGTTATCTCTTTTAAAACAGCTTTAAATCAACAAACTGACAGAGTTTCAAGTGTTGACAGCTCCATTAAATTACATTTGGATTGCATTCTTTATGTTATAAACGGTCATGTTGGGTACAGAATTCATTCTCAATGTTGGGTATAACATTCATAATCAACGTCAGTCTTACAAACAAGTAAAGGAAACATTTGGTGGAGGAATATCTATAATATCTAGATACTAAATCCACTTACACATTCCTGCTTACATTATGAATGATTACTCCGTGCCTTCAATAAAAATGTAAAAAGTTCAGATTTTTGTGTTATAAGTGGTCAGATTTAGACTTGGCAAGTTTTCACAATCTTCACACTGGAATTATATCTGTGTTCATACCCATTATACTGGTGTTATCGCTGGCTGAACGCTAGGTTGTGCTAGGACACGCTTTCAGCGGGGTGTCTGAAGAGGAAAGACTGAGGAACTGCATTATTTAGGGCTATTCTCTGTGTTAGGATATTACCATAGGAACTGCTGCGGTCAAGTAAGAGGACAAGATAGGGAAACTTGACTGTTTCACAGTTTCCACAAAAATATTGCGCAGCACAACTGTTTTCTGGAGGATTATGAGATGCTATGCTTGTTTAACATGCACCATTTTTTTTAAATCTGAAATGCAGGAGAATGGAGAATTCAGATCTCTGCCCCCCCAGCGCCCCCTCGAGGCTCTTCTTTTACCTGGTAGTCTGTTTGAAGAACACTGGTTCCTGAGGTGCGGTGTACATTCCACCAGACGCTAACGCTAGCGCAGCTCTCACTCAGTTACACAGCACTATAAATGAACACCAACGGAACCATCCAGACGGAGTGCACATCATAGCGGGTGATTTTAATCAGACGTGTCTGAAAACAGTACTACCTTATTTCACCCAATATGTTAAGTGTGCGACCAGAGGGGAAAATACACTGGACCATGTGTATTCCAACATTAAGAATGCCTACAAGGCCGCACCTCTCCCCCACCTGGGACAGTCAGATCACTGTTCACTGCTTCTTCTCCCAGCATACACTCCACTGAGGAGGAAAACAAAACCGGTCACAAAGATCATAAAAACTTGGCCTGAGGAATATCTCTCTCAGCTGCAGGACTGCTTTGAACGAACAGACTGGGAGGTATTTGAACATCAGGACCTGGAACAATACACAGAATCTGTTTTGTTCTACATTAAAAACTGCACGGAAAATGTCACTGTCAACAAAAATTTCAATCAGAAACCCTGGATGACATGTGAAGTGCAGTCATTACTCAAAGAACGTGACTTCGCCTTCAGGTCTGGTGACAAAGCTTCATACAGCACTGCTAGATCCAACTTAAAGAGAGGCATCAAACTTGCCAAAGAAGAGTATAAAAAGAAAATTGAGGACCACCTCACAGACAAAAATCCAAGAAGAGTGTTGCAGGGTATTCAGAGCATTACCAATTATAAGAACAATAACCACAGCACTGTCAACGCTGATGCTTCACTGGCTGAGGAACTTAACCATTTCTTTGCCCGCTTTGAGGTTAAGAAATCCACAACTACTTCAGCACCTTCACCAACCTCTGGCACGTGCCATCTCACCCTACAGGAATATGAGGTGAGACGAGTACTCAAAACTGTAAACACAAGAAAGGCTGCTGGTCCGGATGGAGTATCTGGCAAAGTACTCAAAGCCTGTGCCAACCAGCTTTCTGGAGTCTTTACAAAGATCTTCAATCTTTCACTGACATCAGCCATCATACCACCCTGCTTAAAATCAGCCACCATCATCCCTGTTCCTAAAAAAGCAGTCACCAGCAGTTTAAACGATTACAGACCGGTTGCACTAACACCAGTAATCATGAAGTGCTTTGAGAGATTGGTCTCACAGCACATCAAAACCTGCCTTCCCCCCACCTTTGACCCACACCAGTTTGCTTACAGAGCAAATAGGTCTACAGATGATGCCATCACCATAGCCCTTTACACTGCACTTAACCACCATGAACGGCAGGGAACCTATGTAAGAATGCTCTTCATAGATTACAGTTCAGCGTTCCAATACAATTATCCCAGACATTCTAATCAGCAAATTATCGGAACTGGGCCTCTCCCCCTCCATCTGCACATGGATAAAAGGACTTCCTCACAAACCGCCCACAAACTGTTAAGCTCGGCTCCCACCTCTCCTCCACCCATCACACTTTTAGCTCTCCACAAGGGTGTGTATTGAGCCCTCTACTCTACTCCTTGTACACATATGACTGTACTCCCACTCATCCCACCAACACCATCATCAAATTTGCAGATGATACCACAGTGATCGGACTCGTCTCAGGAGATGATGAGTCAGCATATAGAGATGAAGTCCAGAAACTAGAGGAGTAGTGCTCTGAAAACAACTTGTCCCTGAACACCTCTAAGACAAAAGAGCTCAATCTGGACTTCTGGAGGCGCCATACTGAGCCAGCCCCACTCTACATCAATGGGGACTGTGTTGAAAGGGTCCGCACCTTCAAATTCCTGGGAGTACACATATCCAACGACATGTCTTGGTCTGTTAACACCTCTGCAATGATCAAAAAGGCACAGCAACGGCTGCACTTCCTCAGAGTGCTTAGGAAGAACAACATAGAGTGTAAGCTGCTGGTTACCTTTTACCGCTCTACCATAGAGAGTGTGTTAGTGTACTGCATTTCAGTGTGGTACTCCAGTTGCACTGCAGCAGACAAGAAAGCCCTCCAAAGAATAATCAACACAGCCCAAAAAATCACTGGCTGCTCACTACCCTCCCTGGAAAGCATTGCTCGCTCCCATTATCTCTCAAGGGCCAAAAACATCATCAAGGACACTTGTCCCTGAACACCTCTAAGACAAAAGAGCTCATTCTGGACTTCAGGAGGCGCCATACTGAGCCAGCCCCACTCTACATCAATGGGGACTGTGCTGAAAGGGTCCGCATCTTCAAATTCCTGGGAGTACACTTATCCAAAGACATGTCTTGGTCTGCTAACACCTCTGCAACGATCAAAAAGGCACAGCAACGGCTGCACTTCCTCAGAGTGCTTAGGAAGAACAACATAGAGTGTAAGCTGCTGGTTACCTTTTACCGCTCTACCATACAGAGTGTGTTAGTGTACTGCATTTCAGTGTGGTACTCCAGTTGCACTGCAGCAGACAAGAAAGCCCTCCAAAGAATAATCAACACAGCCCAAAAAATCATGGGCTGCTCACTACCCTCCCTGGAAAGCATTGCTCGCTCCCATTATCTCTCAAGGGCCAAAAACATCATCAAGGACACATCCCATCCAGGACACCACCTGTTTAATCTTCTGCCCTCAGGCAGGCGGTACAGATCCTTAAGAGCAAAAACCACTCGCTTACAGAACAGTTTCTTCCCAGTTGCTATCAGGACTTTAAACTCATAAAATGCACTAATGCCAAAATACTATTCCAACCACGTTATTCTTTTAACTACAGTCACTTATTTCACTCAAATCTCTTCTGTCTATATTGCTGCTATACAACATGCAATATACAATACTGTACAATATGCAGTATGTCAATCGCAGTATGTGCTGTCTGAACAATTTATTTATCAGAACTTCAAACAATGCACTAAATAGTATGTCATGGTGAAATACCATAATACCATATTAAATGTGAACACTATATCTGCAGTAAAGGTGCAATAATATATGTGCAATAATATACACTATATGTCAATGTGAAATACTATCTCTAGTCACTAAATCACCACAGTTACTCATTCCATTTAAATTGTACTTTTGTATAAACTTACTGTGCATATCAAGGTGAAGGCCAACGTGCAATACTATAAATGGTCACTTTACTCGGATTGCTCAATGTGAATATCAGGACTCAGTCACTTGTTGTATTTACTTGTAAAATTGTACTGTACAGTCTTATAGTATTTATTGTCTGTGGTTATATGTTTGTTTTTCTAACACCAGTCAGGAGTAGTGCTCCTAATTTCGTTGTATACAATGACAATAAAGGCGTATTCTATTCTATTCTATTAATTTCAGGATTTTATTATTTAGCAACAACAAACACTAAAACTTTTGTAAGACCACGATGAACAAGAACATTACAGTGGCAGGGTGCACATAGATAACAGTTCTTTCGGTGTGCAATACACTGGTGGATTTTTATTTTTATTTTTACAAAATATCATTTGTATCATGGTTTGGTTCAAAAAAACTGAACCAAACTCCACTTTATATTCAGGTCTTGGTAGTTGAAGAACTTTTAGCCCTTTCCCTTTAGTTGCTGTCAAGTTTTACTATCCACACTTGTCTTATGTCAGCATATATGGAGAGAGAAGGGATTGGTAACTGATGAGTATATATAGAGAGATGACAAAAAGGTCTTGTGTGCCAGGAATGGCTATAAAAACGTGAAAACAGGAATGTATAAAAGAGAGATCATTAAAAAGAAGGTTTGGACGATTTGGATGTCACTTGTCTCTTTAAATTGACATTAATTTATATTTTTGTGAGCTTTCTTTCTTTTACATTGGGTCCACTAGGCCAGCGAAGAATGTAAGAATTATTTCCATTGCAATTAACAAGCTTGTATAGACAAAAATATTATATAAAATAAATATAAATTTGATTGATGGAAAGTGACGGAATGCAATTGTTGTGAATGTGCGATTTACTGTCTTTAAATTAAATAGTGTGATATCATATATAACATCCATCTCAAAGACACAGTCAAAAATCTACATTAATCAAAATGGCATATTTCTAGCTCTGAAATCTAACTGGATAAGTTGCTGTAAAATATCCAAGAGTCCTGTGTAGACTAGGAATACATGTTAAAAACATCCTAAGATGTTTGTTGACATGCTGGGCAGCATTAGCTTAGTTATGATGATTACTTAAATAAATATATATTTGAACAAAACAATTGCTCATAATAAATAATTTAATTTTGCATGAATGCACTGGGTATGCAATGACAGCATCTTGTGTTTTGTGTATGAATGAGGAAATGTTCCAAATTACCAAATTCATTAAGGGAAACCCACTGAAAATGTCACAAGAGAATAAAAGATGCAATCTTAAGTAGACTAGTGTTATTAGATGCAGCTTTTTTGTGTGTGCATATTTTTTGTACACGCAAACTTTTGTAAATCAGGGCCTTTGTAGGAACCCAATCCGTGTCTGTAGGACTCTGTAATAATGGATGTGTGGTTCGGATATGTTTGCGAGGTTAATTTCCTCAAATACACTCACAGCCATCCTGAAATTGTGCTATCAAGAAAAGCAGCAGTTGCATGAGCATTATATGGTGTGGCCAAAGCCACTAAATGTACAAGTAAATATTGGCTCACTCCAGCATTGCAAACGTGAGATGGTTATTTTATGCTGTGTGTGTGTTTGTTTGTTTGCCTTTTGCTTGGATTCATTTCATCCTTCAGTGACCGAGTGCAAAGCTTAAAAACAGTGCTATCTGAGCTCTTGCTCTGCTGTTCTCTCTTTTCTGCACCTACACTCAGCTTCCCTCTTAGTTCCACTGGAATGAGTAACATTACAAATTAGCAGTAGAGACTATAAGAAAGCAGCCATTTTAGCAGATGCTTTTATCCAAAGTAGTTTGCAGTACACATTTTACAGGGACAATCTCCCTGGAGCACCAAAGTGCTCACAATGTCCTTTGAAGTTTTCAGACCTACAACTTTGCTAAAGTGAGCTTCAAAACTTCTCATACTTACAATAACCACTGTATAACCGCCTATGGCTGTGCAGACAGGCCACAAAACGAAATCAAACGAGTTCAGTGGTTGGTAGTCTGAAAAGCAAATATAGCCCACACATTATCTACACCATATTTAAATAAAAAATGTAAGGCCAAAGGAAACATGTACAAAGAAAATAGCATAGGTCCTACAACAGATCCTTGAGGGACCCCACAAGTAATAGGTACCGAGGACAGTAATCTGTCCTTAAGAGAGAGGAAAAAATCCTTCCCTTGTCCCTTGAATTCTAAGTCCAATGGAATATGGAATCACATCACAAAAACAAAAAGTAAGCTTATAATTAAATCTAATCCCATTAATTTTTCCAAAATTTATTTCAGGAACATGTCTGTATATGAGGATGGACTTAAACGCAGTCCTCCAGCTGAAATGAATAATCTATTTATGGTGCAAAACGATATGCCTGCACAGCTCTTCATCAAATTCTCCCCTTAAAATATAAAAGAGACTTGTAACTATTTCTTATTGAATTTCCATTCAGAGTTCCTGCATTCCTGCCTAAGGATGCAAGTTTGATTCTTAAGCCATGGTTCTGAATGAATTTTATATTTCCTGACTTTATATGGCGCAACAGAGTCAACAATGTCTGTACAAACACAGTTAAACTGTGACTAACTCCTCTGGACCAACAGAAGGAGGGGAGACCTAATCAATCTCAAAAATGAGGTGGCTATATAAACTTCTGTGAAGTCCAGAGCTGTGGATGAAATAATAACATGGGAACAGAACAAAACAGGCTGAAGAGTGGAGGGTTTACATGGATAGAAAACATTAAACATAACAGGTATATGATCAGAGATATTAGAGATATAAACATTTCTAGTCTACTTCTTATATGTTTCTTGTCGTTGCAACCAATGTAGATCGACAACATATCCAAACAAAAGGATCTGATTTCCTTCTTTGCAAAATTACAGTCTGGAAAGTCAGTGCTAAAGATCACATCTAAAAAAACAAATCAGAACCGGACGCAGTGTGAGAAAAACTTAAGTTTTTTAATCAGCCATTGTTACCTTCTCTGTTTTCTCCTCTGGTTCATCCTCACTTAGAAACTCTCGTTTGGGGTAGGGAATCTGACATCCTGCAAATACACTAAAAACACACACATGCACACAAAGAATACATTAAAGCAGTTTTTATAGGAACTGCATACGTTTCTCATGCAAATTTGGTAAATTAATTGCAGGTGAACAACTATGATTCTCGTTTAAGCAGCTATAAAAGCTGTTTGAAAGAGGAAAAACAGGAAATATTTGTGGTATGCTACACTACATAGTGAAAAGAAAGCAGACACCCACTTCTAATTTAAGGGTTTGGCTAAGTTCCAGTGAAAGCAAATCTTATTGCAATGGCACAGAACGACATGACGTGAGTTCCATAAAAAAAAAAAGATCCATTGAGTCCAAACCAAAGCTCAGACATGAACCCTACTGAACATGAATTAGATGAATGAACTTCCCAAAGCCTTGTTTCTACAGTTGGGAAGCTTTTAGAGAAGATTAATTCCCTATTAATGCTAATTGTTTTGAAAAGTACATGTTGAACAAGCACATGTGTGTGTGGTGTTTGGGTGTCCACAATTTTCTACTCTGAGATTACTTAGCATGTGTCTAAATGTGTGTGCATGTGGAATGAGTCTTACTCAGACGTAGGTAAAGGATCCTCCAGGAAATATGGGTCCTGCAGTGCCTGCTCAGAAGTGATTCTTTTGGTGGGGTCCATAGTCAGCAATTTCTGGAGCTAGATTAGATTAGATTAATTACTGTGGGAAGGATGAACTAGATTAGATCATTAGTTGACTAGTTGGTGTTGAAGCTATGATCGGGCGTGTTTTTTGGTCAAATTGGATGCATGGACACTAAATGCGGCAGTTTAATAGACTAACTAACCGATACTGAACAAATAGATAGATAAATAGAATGGATAGATAGATAGAACATTAACTAATTATTTCACAAAACTTCCAAAGTTTTTACGTAAGAAACACTCTAATACAGAGCAGGATAACAAAATTGCTTATACGGTCAGGTCCATATATATTTGGACACAGGCACAATTTTTATTATTTTAGCTGCTGACCGAAACATATTCAAGTTACAGTTATGTAATATGCATAGAATATGGGCTTAAAGTGCACACTCTGAGCTTTAATTTGGGGGTATTCTCATCACAATTGGAGGAAAGGTTAAGGAATTACATCTCTTTAATATGTACCTCCCCCCTTTTTCAAGGGACCATAAGTAATTGTACAGTTGACTCAAAAGCCATTTCATGAACAGATGTGGGCTATTCCTGCGTTATTTATACATCAATTAAGCAGGTAAAAGGTCTGGACTTGATTCTAAGTGTGCCATTTGCATTGAGCTCACATCATGCGGTCAAAGAATCTCTCCATGCAAGTGAAACAGACAATTGTTAGGCTTCAAAAACAAAACAAATCCACCAGAGAGATCGCAGGAACATTAGGAGTGGCCAAATCAACAGTTTGGTACATTCTGCGGAAAAACAGAATGCACTGGTGAGCTCAGCAACATAAAAAAGCCTGGACTTTTAAATGGGCAATCTACATTGTCTGCTCATCCGTGGTGGATGATCGGAGGATCCTCTCCATGGTACAGAAAAACCCTTTCACAACATCCAGCCAAGAGAAGAACACTCTCCAGGAGGCAGACAGAAAATCACAGATGGCCGACCGTCGGCTTGGTGTGTCCCGGCCTTAAAAAAGCCAGACCACTTCTGGAAAAGCATTCTTTGTGGACGGCTGAAATTAAGATCAAACTGTACCAGAATGACGGGAAGAAAGAAGTCTGGAGAAGGCTTGGAACAGCTCATGATCTAAAGCACACAGCATCATCTGTGAAACATGGAGCAGTGTGATGGCATGAGCGTGCATGGTGTCCAGTGGCACTGGGTTACTGGTGTTTAGTGATGACGTGACAGAAGACAGAAGCAGCCGGATGCATTCTGAAGTGTACAGGGATATACTCTCTGCCCAGATTCAGTCAAATAGAGCAAAGTTGACTGGACGGTGCTTCATAGTACAAATGGACGATGACCCAAAACATACAGCAAAAACAACCCAGGAGTTTGTGAAGGTAAAAAAGTGGATTATTCTGCAATGGCTGAGTCTATCTCTTGATCTCAACCCGATTTAGCAGCATTTCACTCGCTGAAGACAAAACTAAAGGCAGAAAGGCCAAACAAACAACAACTGAAGTCAGCTGCAGTAAAGGCCTGGCAAAGCATCATGAAGGAGGAAACCCAGTCTCTGCTGATGTCCTTGAGTTCCAGACTTAAGGCAGTCATCGCTTGCAAAGGATTCTCAACAAAGTATTAAAAATGAACATTTTATGTATGATTACATTTATTTGTGACCTTGGACCACAAAACCAGTCTTAAGTGTCAATTTTTTGATATTGAGATGTATACATTGAATAAATAAGCTTTCCATTGATGTATGGTTTGTTAGGATAGGACAATATTTGGCTGAGATACAACTATTTGAAAATCTGGAATCTGAGGGTGCAAAAAAATCTAAATATTGAGAAAATCATCTTTAAAGTTGTTCAAATGAAGTTCTTAGCAATGCATATTACTAATCAAACATTAAGTTTTGATATATTTACGGTAGGAAATTTACAAAATATCTTCATGGAACATGATTGTTACTTAATATCTTGATTTTTGGCATAAAAGAAAAATCTATAATTTTGACCCATACAGTGTATTGTTGGCTATTGCTACAAATATCCCCCAGCGACTTAACACTGCTTTTGTGCTCCAGGGTCACATTTGTCCAATTACATCTGAGCCCCTGAAAATGGGGGGACTGTGTATAAAAATGGTTGTAATTCCTAAGCATTTCATGTTATATTTTTGTTCAACCCCTTGAACTAAAGCTTAAAGTCTGCACTTCAATCACATCTTGATTGTTTGATTTCAATTCCATTGTAGTGGTGCATAAAGGCAAAAGCACAAAAACTCTGTCAGTGTTTGAATGCTCCCGGACCTGACTGTATTTATCTTCATGTAATCCAAGAATGACTCTGTGATGGTGGGATCAGATCTTTGTGTGGACCATGCCAATAGCTGTTGTAGGACTCCTTCGTTTACAAATTTGACTGGATTATTGCAATATTTGCAAAAGGAATGTCTAAAATGTTAATTTCCTACTGCAACACTAAAGCAAATGATTTACATATGTAACCAACCACCTTAAAACTAACATTTTGTGAAACATATAATGTGTCTAAGACGTCTTCAGTGTAAAGTTGATTCCATACTATTTGAAACAAGTGTACAGTAGACTCACCAGTAGAAACACTTTGCTGTCTGGTTTGACTTTATGTTTCTCCATGTATTTGATAAGACTGCTGTTGGCATATCTGCAATACACATTCAAAGAATAACTATATATACACTCTCAGTGGTAAAACTCTAGGTATAGCTAGTCTTTACACAAAATATAATACATATACTAAGTTAGCTGTGTTCAAACAATACAGAACTGAACGGATGCACTGCCTTGCTGTTCTCAGACAAACACTCACATATATGAATATAAATCATGACATAACATGAACACTTATTTTGTTTTTGCTGTTGAGAAGAAATGCGTTGTTACTCTGGAACAGAGCGCCGCACTCACGTGGTTCTTCTGAAATCTTTCTGTAGCGTAGGATATTCTGGCATTTTCCGGATATCTTCCCAGTCTTTATCTAGGAATTACACATAAACATAATATAATAGTGCACAGTGACATTTAACAAGGCTACGAGTCTAAATAAGGACTAATGATAACACATGAACTCACTTGTTATGTGTCTCCAACTACTATGTACTTTTGAAAATTATGCATTTGATACAATTATTTGGTACTATTGTGTGCATTTGATACACTGTACTTACAATTAAAGCATCTGCCTTTACTGCTAGCTCTTTACTGAACAGTCCTGCATGTACATGCACTTATTACAGTAATTACAATAAAGGTGTTAATAACTAGGTACTAAACCTCATCCTACCCCCAAACCCAACCTTAACTCCGATTACTCATGCAGTACCCAGTACTTTTCGAAGGTAAGTACACTGTAAGTACACCTAAGAGCATGTACTGTGCAGTCGTTAACATCTGTAATTACTCTACCAAAAACTCTACCTGTATCAAAACCCCAGTAGCAAAAAAATTTAAATTCAATGAGAGTTTTTCAGAAGCACACTGCATCAAATTCGGTGCAAACAAACGCTCTTTCAGTGTTAAAAAACTATTTTTGCGATGCTAATCTTACTGCATATGCATTTGTAGAAGATTCACTTTCAAATGCAAAGTTCATATAAACCCATGAAACTAATGACTCCAAACAGTAACACTAATATATGCAAGTAATATATCAAACTTGCAGCTCAAATACATGTGGGAAGAGGGCCCACATTCATTCCAGTTTAGATGCATCTAAACTGATCAGTCTAACACAAGTGATGTAAAAATGTTTCCATTTAATTCAAATCAAATCCTGAGAGTAGTACAGTGAGGCAGAGTAAAGGTGGCCATACGATAAGTTAAGGTCAGTCACCTGCTGGGAAGCCCATGACGCTGAATATGCGATCTAACTGGTCGTGATGGAAAGGATTGCTGGTCTTTATGTCTTCTTGTCGGCAGTGGAAGATTGGTTCTGACGTCAACAGCTCCGCAAAGATACAGCCTATTGCCCAAATATCTGAAAAAAAGTCCAAGAATATTAAGTACAGATAACAAAGAATACAGCCTGAAATACACACAACACATAACGTACCGATTGCTTTGGTGTAGTGTCTCGCCCCGAGCAGTAGTTCGGGTGCTCGGTACCAGAATGTGACGACCACTGGGTCCAGATCGGCCAAAGGCTTCAGTGGAGAGTTAAAGAGTCGGGCAAACCCCATATCAGCTGAGACACACAAACATAGAAACCCATAAACAGCCCACTCTGATCATGTTTGCAGATCATTTCAGCCTTAGGTGAGCTATGCATTTTGTTTTTCACGAGCATAGGAGAAGACTGTCTGCTAGTAACAAACAGTCATCGGTAAGCATTTTATTTAATATTTTTAATAACTGGTGGGTTTTAGGGGTCATGAAGTGACAACGTGGCATCATAATTATAACTAGATAGTAAAGTTTGTAGGCAAACTTTAAGTTGGCTTGAAAAAGCCTAGCTAGAAAGTTTGAAGTAGTTTTAAAAGCTTTAAATTTGAAGGTTTTCAGTTTTAACTAGTTTGAAGTTTAAAGTAGTTTTAAAGTTTAAAGTTTTAAAGACAATGCAATCTATCAGAAAAAGTAGATAGATAGATAGAAATTTTAGATGTAGATTCTATGGTGTTTCTATGTGGTTTTTATGGTGTTGCTATGCGGATGCTAAGGTACCTGGGGTGGTTGCTAAGGTGTTGCTATGTGGTTGCTAAGGTACCCGGGGTGGTTGCTAGGGTGTTGCTATGCGGTTGCTATGGTACCCGGGGTGGTTGCTAGGGTGTTGCTACGCAGTTGCTAGGGTACCCGGGGTGAGACCATTTCATCAGTGTTGCCAAGTCTGCGGATCTCCCGCTGAATTGGGCTACTCTTATACTGTTACCGCAAAACTCCCTCCTTTTTTAGACTGAGGTAGAACCCCCCGGAATGCAATTTTGGAGCTTATTTTTTTATAGACATTTTCCTCAGGAAAACGACTGAGCTATATTTGAATACCAGCTGTGCTGGTTTTGTTGTGCAGTCCTGGCAACCCTGCGCTTGATTAATAGGAAAGTAGAAATTGTGCTATTTTCAAAACATAATGGAAATTGCTGACCATGTCATATAACCCACGAGAGATTAAATAATTAGTTGTGCTGCTTACATGATGTGGCTCCAATACTCGAGTGAGTCAAGATAACACTGAAAGCCACAGTGTAACCAAACACAATAACAAATTCCACAGGCTGGTAAAAATAGTGTCGACAGCCCTGAACAGTCATCACCCATGTAAGACACATTTGCTCAGACTGACCCTACAGCCGCTTAAGCTCTCTGAACCTTGACACAGGGTTCCCACTCTTTCATGAACACCAGATTCAAGGACTTTTTAAAGCACCATTTATTTTATATCAAGCACCTATCAAATTCACACCCCAGCATATGTAGCATCATGAAAGACCTATTACAGTACTTGACATTTCACTTACACTTAACATTTACATTAAAACATTTTAGAGTAATGACGTTTTGAATGTGTAGGTTTCATAAATTTAGACCATTTTGAGCAGTCGTGTTCAAAGGAATTTAATTAAATCCATTGAAGTCAATGGAGTCCACACTGGTAATATTCAAATTCAATTTCTCAAATATTGACAAAAATATATATTCTTGCATCAAACTGGTTTTTGCTGTGATTCTTGTAAAAGATTTAAATTTGAGAGAATTTCAAAAATTTTTAATTAATTAAAAGTGGTAAACAGGACTCTAAGCATACTTTTCTTTTAAAATGTAAAAAAATTTAGGAGCACAGTCAAAAATTTCAGGAGCACCTTCTAATCAATATTTAAAAATTCTGATCAAATATTAGCCTTCCCATTACAAGATGATATTTGACTCCTTAAAGCGATTTACAGTTAATTTAGTTTTTACACCTTTGTAATGGCATTTTTCTAACTTTATTAAAACTATGTCATATTTTATGTCAAATTCAAAAAATTATATTTATAAGCTTTTTCAAATTTCTAATTAAAACAACAGAATAAAATCAAGTAGAATAAGAATAAGTTACCAATCAAATAAAATCAGTATTAAAAAAAGAGTTGGCACAGAAGAACACACAAGTGGCTTGTAGGTGTATTTTCAGACGTTTAATGAGGCTCAGAGGTGGCATGAGTGGTTGAGGTTAATATTTTAAATATAAAATTTTGAATATAGAAATATTAAACGAATTAAATAACAGAAAAGATCCTTTAAAAATGAAAGTAAAACTGCCAGTAGGTGGCGGCAAATCATTGAGTTGATCACTGAATCATTCATTCAATTGATTCGTTCGAATGACTAATTCATTCAGCAAAGAAGCATGTGACTGGCTTTATGAATGGGTAATTGATTCAGATTCGTTTAAAAACGCACGTTCATTCATAAACGAAACATCGCTGTGCTTGCTTGGAAATGCGCAGCGGCTCAGCTGTGACTTTGTTCGAAACTATTTTCGTTGATGAAATAGAGCAAAATCAGGCAATAGTGTTGTAGTCAGACAATGCAAGTCACTTAATATTAATTTCTTGTTTAAAGGCAAAATATGTAAGATTTTTTTATTAAAATATCCAAAAACCACTAAAACAGTGTTATATATTTTGCTGACTTGTGTACTTACATTATCCCAAATGTTTCGAAGAATGTTTCAATCCAGAGAAATAAGCAATTTTAACTAGTGACACAGAGCGTGTGTCATTGTGTCGCCTGCCAGTGACATAATAACCCCTCGATTTCCGGTTTTGTTTTGTAGAAAACATTAAAGACGCTTTAATACGTTGTGTGTTTTAATAGACCGGTGACGACCGCACAGAGTAGCATTATAACAGAACTTTCAAACGTATCTAGTATGATAAAACAGCGCTGCTTTACCCCACATACACACGACCGGAAGCAGCGGAAGCGCTCGACTGTGGCGTAATAAAAGCTCCGCTGCTTTCCAGCCGTGTGTCGCACTCGTTCAGCGCCTCGTTTCGCTTCGACGGCTTTCAGCCTCACTCTGCTTCATTCTACTACATTAATAAATCACTAGCTCATCCATGAACATGACTTCTGCCCGAGCCCCGTCGGATTGCATCGGCTGTGCGGATGAAGACCACAACTCCCATGATTCCACACTCAGTCACGCCGTCATCTAACTATGCCTTTGCCTCTTTGTTTGTTTTGAATACGCGCCCTCTAGCGGCGAAAATTACATATTGTGCCTTTAATGAACTGTTGTATTATCACATTTGCAAACTCCCTTAATAATCATTAAAAGCTGTTACTCACTCACTGCGATCTCACAAAACTCCATTATAATCGACGAAGCTCCCTACACTGCACAATGAATCTCTTATTTACACCCTGTCGACACTTTGTTTGGTATAATGAGAGGATTCGTGAGATTGCAGAACTCAGCACTGAACAAAACTCAGGTGTTTGAGCAGTGAGTGGATTCTGATTAACATTGTGTTCAAGGAATCAACAGATTTGCCTGTGATACATTACTCAACGCAGCAAAAACACGTTGTAAATAAGTTAGAAACCTTTGAAGCTCCCCTGAGCGCAAACACAAATATGCTGATCGGGTCAGTGGCACTGGTGCTCCTAAATATTTTTTTTTTCATAGTCGCACGCAGTAATTTTCATTCACAAATGCACTGCTTCTCCATAGGTTCATGCAGGGCTGCGCATCAGCTCACACGCTAAGTTTTTTTCTCGCGCTACCCTATCTCAACCCCCAATCATTAGCGCAGTTTCATTTTGTATTTGACAGCGCATATAGGAAATTTTTTTTTAAATAGCACCATTCTACTAAACAAAATTTATTTCAAATTGAATCCATAGGTTCATGCAGGGCTGCGCATCAGCTCACACGCCAGGCCCGGTGCTGAGCACCCTCAAACGAAATCAAAAGCACCCTCAGTTAAAGCTGTATTAATGGCATTTTATTGCAGATTTGGCAAACTATCCAGTGTGTTACGGTTTGCGCTCTGGAGATCGATTTCTGTTTCAATGTGTTTTTGCAGCGTTGAGCAATGTAGCCAATCACAGTCATATCTGTTGATTTCTTGAATCAGAGGCGTTTAAGTTAGAATCCACTCACCGCTCAAATCGCCAGAGGTTTTGTTCTGGTATTGTGTTCAGTATCGGGTGGCCATATCGTCCTGGCCAGGATTTGCCTAAAACATCCAAAGTAGCTTGACCAACAACATGCAGGTATTGTATATAATCGACCAATCGTGTCGCGTGAGAAGGTGAGATCTACAGAGAACGATCAAAGCGATGCAAATACGCACACGTGTTTGTTCCTTTGTTCGACTTGAAGCGCCGCTGCGCACCGATTATTGAATGACACCAAAGTACCACGAGAGTGATTCGAAAGCATAAGGAGCCGTCTGCTCTGCTCTCTATAGCTCTCGTGAATGTCAAACAACGATCGATCTGCACAACCTGGATAGCTCAGGAAATATAGAAATCCTGGCAAGGACGCGTCCCATAAAAATGGCCCGTATGGTCACCCTAGTTCAGTACGAATCATCTCATTATAACAAAGTGTTGATGCCTTGTGCAGCGTAGAGAACTTTATTGATAATAACGTATCTTTGTGAGATTGCGATGAACTATGAGTGACAGCTTTTTAGTGATTATGAAAGGTTACAGCACCCTCACTAATTTAAGAAGCACCCTCAGTGATTTGATTCTGGAGCCGGGCCTGTATGCATGCCTGCATGCGGCGATATAGACTCTGTGTTATTAGTTGCGGTTTCAGGCTACAGTACTCAGCACTGAAGCGGCAATGCATTAAAGAGCCATCAGCTTTCATACTGAAGTTTAATGTGAGGTCTCAATAAGTCTGTGATATGCTGTTGCTTAAAGCTATACAGTGTATCGGTAATGTGCTTGTTGCTTAACTTGTAGTATGTAGATTTTGCTACTAAACGTGTTATTAAATGCTAACGATTATCTGGATAGGGCAACATGCTGTTGCCTAAACTTTGGGTATTGACCATATGCTGTACTGCATTAAAGGGGCATGCTGCTCTTCTCAGCTGCTTAATATTACGAAATATTTTTACAATTTGAAAGAACTATTTAAATATATTTAAATACTAATATTAATTTCACTGCTGTTACTGGGTGTTAATATTTCTTAAGGCCACGCTGAAGTGAACATACCAGCTGCCAGAGAAAACAAGTCATTTTAATTGCATGAAACCTAAAAAACCCTTTAGAAATCTAATAAAGCATACTATCGTTCATAGATACTCATAACAACAAATGGTTTTCATTTTAAGGTTTATTTCGTTTTAGTGGCAGCAAACAGAATTGCAAAAATGATTAGTTTTCCAAACTGCACAGACTCCTTTTTTCTGTCTTGTTTTCTCAAAATTACAAATACTTTATTTTATGTCTACTGGATTCTAATTTGGTGCCACTAATACAGACATTGCATGCTTTACAAAATGTTGTTGCTTATAAAGGGACATTGAAATGGAGCGGACAGACAGAAACACAGAGAAGTCATGGATCTGTATGCGATTGTGGGTGACTGCCTGTTGCATCAGTAAAGAATGATGTCTTCTAATTATTCCCAGATGCTTGAGTTTCTATGAGCCATACACATACACATGCACATACACATACACATACACATGCACATACACATGCACATACACATGCACACACACATGCACATACACACACAGACAGACACACAGACAGACACACAGACAGACACACAGACAGACACACAGACAGACACATACATACATACATACACACAGACACAGACACAGACACAGACACAGACACATACACATGCACATGCACATGCACATACACATGCACACACACAGACAGACACACAGACAGACACACACACACAGACAG
>NW_015505671.1:598223-638767 GCF_001515645.1 Sinocyclocheilus grahami
GACAGACAGACAGACAGACAGACAGACAGACACACAGACAGACACACACACACACACACACATACATACATACATACATACATACACACAGACAGACACAGACATACATACATACACACACACACACACACACAGACAGACAGACAGACAGACAGACAGACAGACAGACAGACAGACAGACAGACAGACAGACAGACAGACAGACAGACAGACAGACAGACAGACAGACAGACAGACAGACAGACAGACAGACAGACAGACAGACAGACAGACAGACAGACAGACAGACAGACAGACAGACAGACAGACAGACAGACAGACAGACAGACAGACAGACAGACAGACAGACAGACAGACAGACAGACAGACAGACACACACACACACACACACAGACAGACAGACAGACAGACAGACAGACACAGACATAGACACACATACAGACACATGCACATGCACAGACACAGACAGACAGACACAGACACAGACAGACAGACATACACACACACACAGACATACACACAGACAGAAAGACAGACAGACAGACACACACACACACACACATACAGACACACACACACACACACACACACAGACAGACACACACACACAGACAGACAGACACACACACAGACATACACACACAGACACACATACACACACAGACACACAGACAGACAGACACAGACAGACAGACAGACAGACAGACACACATACACACAGACAGACACAGACACAGACATACACACACACACAGACAGACAGACACAGACAGACAGACAGACAGACAGACACACATACACACAGACAGACACAGACATACACACACACAGACACACATACACACACAGACAGACAGACAGACAGACAGACACACACACAAAAGGTTCAGTTATATAACAAGTTTGTAGTTTCTACCAAAATAACTTGGCTGCCTCTGCTCTGTTAGAAGTTGGTAGTTGGTGTAAACCGTATGCTGTTATATTTTCAGAGAAAAACAAACATCACTTTTTCATATAACTATAGCTGAAAGTAACATGCTGGAGCTTGGCATATAGTTAATGTCAACCTCTGCTGTATGAAAAAGAGCTGCATGAAAACACGATAAAAAATACTAGGTTTAAAATGAAATGTTGCCACTTTAGATTAGGAGCCCATATTCACTATCAACTAAGAGTTTTTAGAGTCGGATTAAAGGATTCGATCTAAAATATGTTCATGCAGAATAAGACATTAATATGTGCTTTATAAATACTAATAAACAGCTGATATGTGAGTAATATCCATGCTAATAAGAAACTACAGTGTTCCCTAATCAAAAACTGATTTACCAGTGCAGTGAAGTACATAATGACAGAATTTTCATTTTTGGGTGAACTCTCCCTTAAACACTTTTACACAACTTTTTTTTCTAAGAACAGTAAAAAACTAAATACAAACACACTGAATATGCTGCTGTTCCTGTTAAGTAACATTTATAATTCATGTTGACCAAGTCAGCTGTTGAGCACTGTGACAATGTCTATTTCTAGGTTAATGACGGAGTATGCTATTGATTGACACACACCAGGGATTGATGGGATTACATCACAGTGCAGAGACGATCCGTGTGTGACACTTTCCACTGGATTCAATCCATATCAGTCCCAGTCTGTGTGCTCATGCTTTTGACGAGCGTTAACACCAGCTGAACATTGCACAAATAGTTTAGTTTAGTTAAGATAAGACTGGATTATCCAGTGATGGATCAGGAATGTAAACAGAACAGATTTACTGGAAAAAAAGAGCCTGCTACAGTCTCAATCCAACTTTATTTCCTTCTTACTTTGACTGTCAAATAGTTCCTTACATAAAACTATTTGCATTGTTGGAAAATCTAGCCAATGATTTAAATAAGCTAAAACACACCTTCACAAAATACAGAATATAATTTTTGATATTGTAGACGCTTTTATCATACTTTTCTGTGTAGTGCATAATATTGCATGTCCGTAAATCAACTGTATCTAATCAAATATGTGGCCCTGGAGCACAAAATCAGTCTTAAGTCGCTGGGGTATATTTGTTGCAATACACTGTAAAAAATTATTTAACGGTAAAAGACTGTAAAAATGCTACAGTAAAAACCTATTAAATGGTTAACGGTAAATTCCCCTACTATATACGGTGAACATTTGTATCGGACATTACATGTAATTTTACGGTAGTATACCATTTTTGGAAGTGAAGAAGATTGTATAATTTACAGTGAATAACCGTAAACTGACATTCCCGGAATTCCCTGCGTTACATTTCAAATTTGATGTTTTTTTGTTGAAATAACTATGTTTCTTCTTAGTTTTTTATTATCAGTTTTGTATATTAGGGTTGTGTGTTACACCTAATGTTGTTAAATGAATGTTTATTGCATTATTTCAGTTTCATGTGTGTTACCGTGATGGTGTTTAGTGTTTGTGTGAATGACACACTGTGTGCACCTTCTATATATGTTATTATCTAAAAGCTGCTTGTGATGGGCTTTGGTTCATCATGTGACTTTCTCATCACCTCCTGCATTTGGTGGTTATCGGTGTATTACAAAGCTACAAAACAGATTTCAGTACTTCAATAGGTTGGTATATTAACATTATATCAGTTAATGAAATTACAGTATTTAACTGTAAATATAAGATAAAACCTAAAATGTTGCACTGTATTTTTTACGGCAAAATTCCGGCAACCACAGCTGCCGTTTTTTTTTTTTTTACAGTGTAGCCAAAAAAACGTTGTATGGGTCAAAATGATTGATTTTTCTTTTATGCCAAAAATCATTAGGATATTAAGTAAAGATCACGCTCCATTAAGATATTTTGTACAGCTCCTACCGTAAATATATCAAAACTTAATTTTTGATTAGTAATATGCATTGCTAAGAACTTCATTTGAACAACTTTAAAGATGATTTTCTCAATATTTAGATTTTTGCACCCTCAGATTCCAGATTTTCAAATAGTTGTATCTCAGCCAAATATTGTTCTATCATAACAAACCATACATCAATGGAAAGATTATTTATTCATTTGATGTATAAATCTGACCCTTATGACTGGTTTTGTGGTCCAGGGTGAAATATTGAGTTTTAAATTTCAAATGAGCAATTCATTTGACTTTTCTTTAATAAAAGTAATCACTGACAAACATTTCTTTATTTTTACATTTTCAATACACAACAAAAAATACCAGCATATGGGTTTGTAAAGAAATGAAGTTAAATAACAAAAATAACAAAATGTTCATTCTTGGGTGAATTAGTTCTTTAATATTTGGTAACACTACACAAGTTTTGTCTGAGGACAGTAGAAACTCATGCTTCCAAAATGCAAAATCTTTGAATATTCTGCTGTTCCTGTTACAAAACATTTATAATTCATATGGTATTGTATTGTATTGTATTCATATTATACTGTTTTGTTTACTGTGTGGAGACGTGCTGGTATCGCGTTTGGTCTCGTTCCGTATCGCGTATCTTGTCAGTGTCTGCGCTTGCTTGGCCATTTGTTGTGGAGAAAATAAGGAAAATGTGTCCAGCTGAATTAATGTAGTATTTTGTTAGACGGGTATAAAAAAAGCTTAGTTTACCGCGGCAGCGGTCGCGTGACGGCCTCCTCGTGTGAAGACCGAAGAGTGTAAAGACCATCGACTCTTTCCTACTACTTGTTTCACTCCTGTTTCAGTTTTTATAACCATTTCTTACTATGTGTAAGTAAGTTGTTGTTTTATAGCACGTGTGTTTGCCAGTGTTATTTTTTTAGGATTACTGATAAACTACTGTCGTTTGATTTGTATTATTTTGTGTGCAGCAGTCGTCCACGAGGGGCTGCCGCTTTACTTTCATTTTGTGTTTGTTTATTTTAATAAAGTTTCGTTTAAACATTTAAATGTTTGCCGGTTCCCGCCTCCTCCTTCCCGTGACTACAAACTGTGTTACAATATATATATATATTTATATGTATGTGTGTGTGGTTGTACATGCACATATGTAGTTTTTTTTTTTTTGGTGTTTGGCTTGGTGTTATGTTAAAATCATTATTATACTCTTATACCTTTTGTTCTTTAATATTTAGAATGGTTTTTAGCTTTATTTTTTGTTTTTCATTTAAATGTTAAGTTTTGAAATTCTGTTGTATGCATTTGTCATTTTTATTTAATTTCTTTATTTTTTAAAATGTGTATAGGTAGTATTTATAAAGTTTTAGCTTTTAGTTTTGGATCTGTTTTTAGTTGTTTTAATACTACAATTGATTGCTTCTGTTGTCCTCATTTGTAAGTCTCTTTGGATAAAAGCGTCTGATAAATGACTAAATAAAAATATATATATATTGTCAAGTCTTAAGTGAATGTAAATAAGCAGGGGGGGGAAATCGGACCGGTGCATCATGCCTTGCAGTGTAAATGCATGCTCTGTGATCAGGCTTGTGTCTGTACTCACCAGATCTCTGTGCAGGACCCAGTTGGCATGCAGGTAATGGATGCCGTCTAAGATTTGGTAAAGCAGAGACTTCACCATCCCCCTCGGTAGCTGCATGGGTTTCTTGTTGGCCTTTGATGCGCGATGAAATTTTATGATGTGCTACAACATAAGAACGGGTAAAAGTTGCATGAAAGTTGTGTGCGCGCATTATATGTGACTGTGGACCCCAAAACCAGTCATAAGGGTAAATTTTTTTTTAAATTGAGATTTATACATCATCTGAAAGCTAAATAAATAATCTTTCCATTGATGTATGGTTTGTTAGGATCGGACAATATTTGGCTGAGATACAACTATTTGAAAATCTGGAATCTGAGGGTGCAAAAAAATCTAAATATTGAGAAAATCATCTTTAAAGTTATTCAGATGAAGTTCTTAGCAATGCATATTACTAATCAAAAATTAAGTTTTGATATATTTACGGTAGGAAATTTACTAAATATCTTCATGGAACATGATCTTTACTTAATATCCTAATGATTTTTGGCATAAAAGAAAAATCAATCATTTTGACCCATACCATGTATTTTTGGCTATTGCTACAAATATACCCCAGCGACTTAACACTGATTTTGTGCTCCAGGGTCACATATAAATCTCTATCCTCTAGATTTTTTGCTGCTAAGGTCACGCACTACCAAATTAAGATCAGCAACATTCCATCTCTGCTGATCTTTTCAACTTTTTTCACTGATGAGTTGGCAACCATCAGAGCAATCCATTTTCAGAAACAATACTAATCACACAGAGGACCCTTCTGCGGGTGATTTACTGACAACGCACGAAATAAAGAACACAGACGCGGCCGAATCAGTTCCATAATGACCATCGCAGTCCACCAAGAGCAGTCGATGATAATCAGGTGCGTGCAATCTACTAACAAATGCAAAGGGTGCATGCTTTTTTTGGGCGGTAAATAATGGCTTATAATACCAGTAAGCAGACTAGTGCAAACATTCATTTAAATACTCTCCTCCCATAAATTTTGCATCTGAAAGGGAAACCGATGCAGGAAGATCAGCTGCAAAAATGACTGTCCACACTTTTCCGTGCAACTTTTCATTGCACGTCTTAAATCGTAAAAATGTAAATGCTGTCAGTAGTTTTTTAACACCGAAAGAAGGTTTGCGCTGGCGAAGCTGTTAGTAAATCTGGCCCTAAGTCTCTTAATATATCAGATAATTTGACCTTTTAACATGGCAGTGTTTGTTCAGATTGTGAAATGTGATGCACCTCACCACAAAACATAGTATTTATGAATGAATAGTTCAAATGCATTTAAAAATGTGTTTTAAACATTAATGATACTGAGCCATTCACACAACACATTTTAGCTTTAAAATACGACACAATACAAGTACAGTATACGTGCAAACGGAAGAACTGCAATGATGATTGCAAAGAAGAAAACAAAGCCAGGGTCTTGAGATACGAAGATTTATTTTTAATTGATCTTTTATTTATTTATTAGGATCAGAAAAGGACCACAAGCTCAAACTCAGATGGTATTCAAACTCAAAACTTCTCTGCGTGAAGCACTTCTAAGAAGATGTGTCCAAGGTATCAAGCTCTTGAAAATTCAAGATATAAATACCTGGGGAAATATTCAGGTGTTTCCTCAGCTAATCTCTCAAAGAAATGTTAAAGTCAAAAATGCAAGGTCTGTCACTTTATGAATTTCTTTCTTCTGTAAACACAACACGTAGAAGAAAAAGTGCAAGATTATAATAACTTAATGTGCACATGTGTACTCACCCACAGGTCATGCTCAGCATAGTCAAACAGCAGCCAGACTTTGCGGTCACTGTGAGAGAGAAATACTTTCTGCAGGGTGATGACATTTGGGTGCTTTAACTCTCTCAGCAACTGCAGAAAGACAGAGAGACATGCTTGTCTGTGGTCCGAGTAATGCTTCACAATTCAATTTTCAGACCATATGGTGCAACTGCAAATATGAAAAAATGAAACCAAACATTCATTTTTTCATTACCCTGAGATATATGTAGACGGATTTTCGCGGCTGGTGTTTATGAATAAAGCGCTAGCCTACGTTAATAATGTTTTTTGAGTTTGGTCATTTAAGCCACGTTAAACGTTTACCTTGGGAGGAAAGCTCTTAACACGTAATTAAACACGTTGCGTTCTAACACAGTGTCAATGCATTAAGCCATGTTAAGCGTTTTAGAATGTCCCCCGGTGGTTGTGTGTGTGTACTGCAGATAGTTCCGCGTTGCGTTCGTATTCTGGGCTCTTCTGCTTGTGTGTAAATAGTAGGCTATGCTTTATTAATACATTGTATTAATAAATATACCGAGTTTGGGCTTTTTAATGTATCCCACTGTCTTCGTCCGTTGAGCCACGTATTTTCTTTAGGTTTTCAGTGGGGCACAAAACACTTAACGTGCAATTTAGCGCAACTTGCTTTCATGTTCTGGGCTATTCTGCTTGACTGTAAATAGTAGCCTATATGTTTATTATTAATAAGGTGTGTCCTCCACATTAAGTGTTTGTGAAATAGTCCACACCTCCGCGCTAATGGTACAGCCCACAGCGCAAAAAAAATTGTTTCGATTTTATTTATTCAAATAATCATTTCTGAAGTCACAATTTAGCAAAAGTTAAACTGAAAAAGGAAAAGAAGATGGCAATTGTTCATTTATGACGTAGCTGAAAAAAAATAAAAAAAATTAATGTTTGGTTTCATTTTTTCATTTGCTCCACATGGTCTGAAAATTGAACTGTGAAGCGTTACACGGACCGTCTATTCATTCACCGGTTCATTTTCCAAATGTCACATACATGTTAAAGGCATTTACATCAGGGAATGCAGAATAAACTTTCAAGCTCAAATACTGACCCTGGTGTTAACATCCAGCTCGAGCAATCCTAGCGCTAATAAATACACGCGTCTTATTCTTCAACGCAGAAGTAAGCCTATGGGCGAGACTTCTAGCTCATTAGCCGCTACAGGGAAATTATGAGAATAATAACAACGTGCAGTAAATGGTAAAACTGTTTGCTCTACAAACCAGAGTGTTTATAAATGATATATTCAAATAATATGGTAAGACACACCAATTGGCAATATCAAGCAGCAAAACGAGTGGTTTTGTACAGCTAGAAATTGCTGGAAGCAAATGAGACTGGAAGCCAGACACATTCAATTTACAAATGGCCGTGCCCATTCTTATGGGAAGAATAAGGTGATTTCATAATGTGATTTCTCCCCTTGTTCAATTGTTTTAGATTTTTGTGAATTTTTTGAATGAAAGATCATACAATACAAATTTATTTTGCCGCCATCTTTGCTCATATTTACCAAGAGGGCCAATAATTCTGACAACAACTGTACATGTCAAAATAATAGATATAGATGGCCCACTTAGCCATACTGAAAATGAGTATACAATATAGGTTACAGTCATGATGTCTCTGTTGAGTATCTCAATCAAATGACATGGTGTGGTAAAGTGATAACAGATTTGGGCTGGTAACTGCATATCTGCAAGTTCAAATCCCATAAGAGGCGATTCGTAAACAACCACCACTGCACACTAAAGCAAGGCAGGTAGCTCCAGAGGAACTGCTCCTGTGAGAAGTGTAGGCTGCTTTTAACAGAGCGTTTAAGAGATTCCAGTCTGACATGCTGGTGTTTTGCAATGCGTGAAGAATGTCATTCTGTGGACCGAGAGAGTCTTCGTCAACACTATGTCATGCAACATGGTGCACATCAGTATATTTAACACATTTCCACTGTAAATGTTTCTGCAACATTTGAGGAAGTGAAGGAAATCCATGCACAATATTCTCTGAAAGGCTTACATAGGTCCATATATCCTCTTTTGGAAATGTATAAATAGATTTGCATATGATAAGTTCTTTCCTATCTTTCCAGCCAATGTTGCCTTGAAGTCTTTAATCAATGAATGCAACACTGCCTGCACCGTTCACTCAAGTTACACAAAAACTGCCCACCACTGCATGAAACGTAGTCCGTTCACACTTCTGCCAGTGCTGTGATGATGACGGCATTCATGCGCATATGGCAACTATGTAACGGGTTAAACATTTGTCAGTTCATCACAAAAGTAAACACTAGGCCTGTCACGATAACAACTTTTGTTCGTGCGATATATTGCCCCAGAAATAATTGCGATAAGCGATATTATTGTCATTTTAAAGACCATTTTATGCCACTGAATATATAATCCTAATGTAACAGCATAATAATGCAAGAAGGCCTACACACTTCCAAATGACCAAATAAATATTTAGATCATGGAAATTAAGTATAAAAATATTAGATACCTTAAAAAAATTGAAATAAAAGAGTAAATAAACATGTTCTAACAAAAAGGGCAAAGTAACAAGTACAACAAAAAAAGAAAAATGCACTTTTATGGAGATTTTTCCATCTACAGATTTTTCCCGGACCTTCTTTTCTCTGTAAATTAAGGCTGCACACTATTGCTGAAAAACACAAGCACTACTCAGCAGTCAGATGTCCGTCTGCACAAAGGCACAGATCCCTAAACAAGACCATATCTTCAGATGAAACTCTGTTTGTAGAAGCATTTTTTAAATGTGAACGAGCACCTCACGACTGCACCACGTCATGTACGAGAAGCTGCAGAAGACACCGGCGCAAGTGGAACGTACAAAACACGGTGACATCAATTTTTAAGTAAATATAATGCGATATATTGTGTCACCAAAATGATTGAGGTCATGTACATATATTGCGCGATAAGTCGATATATTGATTATTGCGACAGGCCTAGTAAACACTTACAAAAAGTGAGTGATAGTAACTTTTGGTTGTTTTTATTCACTTTATACATACAGAGGCACTCTGTTATTAAGTTGGCTTGAGAAAGCCAACTTACTGAAATCCGTCTTAAACTTATTATTATTTTTATTTTTCGGAGACTAAAATTTCTGACTGCTACTCCTCCTAGAGCTTTAACTCTACAGACTCCAAACTCAGCGCAGCTCTTCAGACTGATCTGACCGGGTGTGCTATATCTTTTCTAACTGATCGGACTTATACAACCACCCCGGGTACCCTAGCAACACCCTAGCAACCACCCCGAGTACCTTAGCAACTGCATAGCAACACCTTAGCAACTGCCCGGGGTACCCTAGCAACCACATAGCAACACCTTAGCAACTACCCCGGGTACCCTAGCAACACCCTAGCAACCACCCCGAGTACCTTAGCAACTGCATTGCAACACCTCAGCAACCACCCCGGGTACCTTAGCAACCGCATAGCAACATGCATAACAAAATGGACCTAAAATGAAGAAACCAAAGTCCAAATAACAATTACCAACTGATACTAGCCAACTTCTATGGAAGCAGATGGGTAGCAAAATTCATTTTGAAATGTAATATGCAAAATGACAATGCAATCTATAAAATGACAATGTATTTCTGTATTTAAATGTACATTTTCCCATACCATATGTGCAACATTTAGCGCAAACTGAAAATGAAAATTCAATTATGTAATTTACATTTGCCATTATATACACTAGATTTAATATGTAAATTAAAAACATATTTTAATGCTTTAAAAGTTGCAAAATTAAAATGAAATTGTATTACCCAAATTGATTAGATAGGTTTATCATGTCCAAGCAAAAACTGTAGCAAAATTATAATTTAAATGCCATTTTTCCTAAATGCATTTAGACTTACGGGTAGGACACTTGAGATTGCATTTTCATCGTTATACCGCGTGATAATTGTAACAAAATGCAGTGTCAATTTCAAAATGCATTCTGAGCCAAATGTGCAGCAAAATGGTCGCAAAAATGGTGATTTAAATGTCTTTTATTTTTCTTAAATTCATTGACACTTACACTTAAGACATTGCAATTGTATTTTCATTAAATATCGCACGATCAGTGTAGACTAGTCAATGTGGATCTGAAAATGCATTCCGAGCCGATCACGCCCCCGACCTGTCAATCATTACATCAAGGCGGGTCTCGGCAACAAGACACACAATAGCTCAATATTCCCCATTAACCAAACGCTTTTCACCTGCCTCAACATCTCTCACTGTTTTACACTCCGATTGATGCACATAAGTGCGATTCTACACTTTTACCTATTTGCTACCATACTTTATTCTTTTATTCTTCTCCTATAATAGGTCGCGTGTCTCCGAGCACCTAAGCGTTGCAGGTGCGTCGCACATCTCCCGCTGCACGCCGAGTGATGCACGTAAGCAAATTCTACACTTATTGACTAGGGGTGCAACGGGTCTCGGTAAAAAATCTAACCGTACGGTTCTCCACACTCGGTTCGGCATGCACTAGGACCGCGGTTCAACTTAAATCTGACAATGCACCTGTAATATGGTTTGTTAGAGTTCGGCTAATGCATGTTTCTGTTGATGGATACAAATTCTGGCTTCCCAATACATTGCAACAAGTAATACGTGGACAAACCAGTCACTCTTTAACCAATGCCAGTGCTTTATGCTGGAATAACTGTCATTTATGCCGTCATGACGTGTTGATAGCGCAGGTGAGACCTATTATATACACTAGATTTAATATGTAAATTAAAAACATATTTTAATGCTTTAAAAGTTGCAAAATTAAAATGAAATTGTATTACCCAAATTGATTAGATAGGTTTATCATGTCCAAGCAAAAACTGTAGCAAAATTATAATTTAAATGCCATTTTTCCTAAATGCATTTAGACCTACGGGTAGGACACTTGAGATTGCATTTTCATCGTTATACCGCGTGATAATTGTAACAAAATGCAGTGTCAATTTCAAAATGCATTCTGAGCCAAATGTGCAGCAAAATGGTCGCAAAAATGGTGATTTAAATGTCTTTTATTTTTCTTAAATTCATTGACACTTACACTTAAGACATTGCAATTGTATTTTCATTAAATATCACACGATCAGTGTAGACTAGTCAATGTGGATCTGAAAATGCATTCCGAGCCGATCATGCCCCCGACCTGTCAATCATTACATCAAGGCGGGTCTCGGCAACAAGACACACAATAGCTCAATATTCCCCATTAACCAAACGCTTTTCACCTGCCTCAACATCTCTCACTGTTTTACACTCCGATTGATGCACATAAGTGCGATTCTACACTTTTACCTATTTGCTACCATACTTTATTCTTTTATTCTTCTCCTATAATAGGTCGCGTGTCTCCGAGCACCTAAGCGTTGCAGGTGCGTCGCACATCTCCCGCTGCACGCCGAGTGATGCACGTAAGCAAATTCTACACTTATTGACTAGGGGTGCAACGGGTCTCGGTAAAAAATCTAACCGTACGGTTCTCCACACTCGGTTCGGCATGCACTAGGACCGCGGTTCAACTTAAATCTGACAATGCACCTGTAATATGGTTTGTTAGAGTTCGGCTAATGCATGTTTCTGTTGATGGATACAAATTCTGGCTTCCCAATACATTACAACAAGAGCGATGAGAGAGAAAAAAACTATACGTGGACAAACCAGTCACTCTTTATTCAATGCGAGTGCTGTATGCTGGAATAGCTGTCATGTATGCCGTCATCACGTGTTGACCTGAACAGCACATGTTGCTATCTGTGTTTAAACTAAACTCATTTAAGCCTGGAAAGTTTAAATATTAAAGAGCCAGAAGCCATGAACTCGTGCACGCAGTGAGAAGATCTGTGTGTGCGCTCATCCGCGTCTCAGAACGAGCGCAAATATTAAGCTCTCTGTGAAGTATTGTGTTTGAATGGACAAATTCACACAAAAACGATGTCAAAATGCCGTCTTGGTGAGTATCCTAGCAGACATAGCCGGCTGAACATACAGTATCGGTGCACTGGATCAGCGCGTTCTCTTAAAGTGACAGCACTTTCTTAATGTTAATCAAGCAGCAACAACAAAGAAATCACTCACTGCTCTTGATTGAATAACTTTTGTAACTTTAATAAGGATTCATCTTTAATTTATACAGTCAAATATGCAGTTATTTTACATTTGATTACTTTATTCAATTTCTGTACCTAAAAACTAATGTTAGACCTACCTACAAAACCTGAAAAGCACTGTTTATTTTATTTGTATCTTTACTCTATTGTATTTATTTGTGCTGTTGCTTGTAGATAGATTATGTGTTCTTATTTTCTTTATTTGTATTTGACAATATCGTTTTTTCCCCTAAACATAGCACATACCGAACAGTACCGAAACCGTGACTCTAAAACCGTGATACAAACCGAACCGTGAGTAAATTGAACCATTGCACCCCTATTATTTACCACTTTACATAAAATGTTATTCCTCTCTTTTAATCTGTAACACGTTTTCTGTATGGTCACGGCAGGACTCCAGACTGCGACCATTTTTTCTGCCTGTATTACATAAATTGAATGTGTGACCACTGCGTTGTTTAACTCATAAGCGCTGCCTTTCTGTTGCATATGAGAAACATCAAACGTAACTTGTTTGAAATGCGCTGCGCTTCGAGTGTAGAGCCTGGTTTTTATATACTTGTCACGTTAGCAGGAGCATGAAGGTCAAAAATGACGCAAATATTGAAGAAACAATGGATGGTTTTCACGCTAAAGTAAAGTAAAAGACCGCTTCTTAAACCAGAGAAGGTGAACATGTTGGTATTCTTGTGGAGGAAAAATCATGCAAGCACTGTCACCAACAGCAAGTTTAGTTATACTTTTCTTTTTGTTTTCATTTTGAAAAGCTTATCGCTGCCATTTACCTCACGTTATGCTATGGAGGCTCTCTTTTGTTTTTTTTTCAGGGGTTAAAGCAAAAAAAAAACCCTGAGCCTGAACTTTTTTCCGGAGGTTGGGGGTTGCGGGGGCGGACACATACACAGGGTTATTTGGCAAACAAAAAAAGAAAATGATTTTCCTTGAGTTATCGGTATCGGCCAAAATTTTCATATCGGTGCATCCCTAAAAATGTTATTCCTCTCTTTTAATCCGTAACACGTTTTCTGTATGGTCACGGCAGGACTCCAGACTGCGACCATTTTTTCTGCCTGTATTACATAAATTGAATGTGTGACCACTGCGTTGTTTAACTCATAAGCGCTGCCTTTCTGTTGCATATGAGAAACATCAAACGTAACTTGTTTGAAATGCGCAGCGCTTCAAGTGTAGAGCCTGGTTTTTATATACTTGTCACGTTAGCAGGAGCATGAAGGTCAAAAATGACGCGAATATTGAAGAAACAATGGATGGTTTTCACGCTAAAGTAAAGTAAAAGACCGCTTCTTAAACCAGAGAAGGTGAACATGTTGGTATTCTTGTGGAGGAAAAATCATGCAAGCACTGTCACCAACAGCAAGTTTAGTTATACTTTTCTTTTTGTTTTCATTTTGAAAAGCTTATCGCTGCCATTTACCTCACGTTATGCTATGGAGGCTCTCTTTTGTTTTTTTTTCAGGGGTTAAAGCAAAAAAAAAACCCTGAGCCTGAACTTTTTTCCGGAGGTTGGGGGTTGCGGGGGCGGACACATACACAGGGTTATTTGGCAAACAAAAAAAGAAAATGATTTTCCTTGAAACTAACTAGTAACGCATCTGCCATTGCTGTTAGCCCTTGACAGGCTCAGACTACAGATTATGGAGGGATATTTGAAAAAGCAATTTTTTTCCAAGAATGTTTACTCGCTACACTATGGTGCAAACACATGTAACAAGTTTTGCTGGTTAGCTTTGTCCTTGACAGGGTACAAGATGACCTACAATCTAAAACATGACATTTCTGAAATTGTTTTGTTCAAAAGAAATAATGGTAAATAAATACTAGGAAATGAATATAAAATAGGAAATATACAAAGACAGTTTACTACAGAAAACTACAGTTCAGTTTAAACGACAACAACAAAAACATTAAAATGGTCCAAGAACTGGTAACTTAAACAGGGTTCGTACAGATACTGCAAAATAAAATTTCAGGACTTTCAAGGACTTGCACTACTTTTTTGGTTTTCAAGGACTAAAATCAGATCTCACTTATCAATCAATATTGTTATTATCTTTCAAATTCTAATAAATAAACTAGGGATGCTCCGATCCGCCTTTTTTGCCTCCAATTCCGATACCTAGGGTTCAGTATTGGCCGATACTGATACCGATACCGAACCGATACTAGTAGGGCTGGACGATATGGACAAAATTTATATCACGATATATTTCTTAATTTCGGTCGATACGATACAATTCCGATATCGATATGAACACTATTAAAAAAGCCTAATAAAAACGGCCAAGAATGGCCACAACAGATGTCTGTACCTACAAACTTATGAAAAATTAATTTGCCAAACAATGAGGCAATAATAATTGGCCTCAAATAAAGTATCATAACCAAGTACATGGTTTTATTGAACAACACTGTTAAATACATAACGTAATATGCCTATATTATAACAAATACCTGCAGAGGGCGCCAACGGCCTGGTGATGTTTCATGTATTTCAACGACGTTTAAATCCATTTAATTTTTATATTTGGCCACATGCGAAGTCAGAAACTTTTATTTTGAAATCGTGATGTACAATAAATCGCATATTTAGAAATATGTTTATGTATTCTCCTGTGTTGGCATAGGTTTAAATGATTTACGTTACAAATCAGGTGAGTTTTCCCAGATGAACGTTAAGCAACCCAAACTCACCGCCTATGCAGAGGAAGAGTTTAGCCCCTTTCACACATACAGTCTTTCCTGGTAAATTAACGTTAAGAGTTCATGTGTGAGCAGGACCTTATCAAAAATACAGGTAAATGCATGCTGGCAATCATATCGTTCTTATGGAGATGATGTGATTACTCTGAGCTGTCTACAAAGCTCTGTTGCTTTTCTAATAGCTTTTTTATGTAAATATGAAGCTATATGGAAATCTTTGAACATTGTGCCTTGCAACTTTTTCAATGAGTCGCGCTCGAGACCCAGGCTTCTTTTCTATTCATCAGCTGCGACTCTGCAATTGGATACTAATGTGTGTCTCGTGTTTATAAGAGCAAAAACTTCTGATTGTCTAGTAACGTTAGTTTGGTTGAGAGTGAAAGCTGTGTTCCTCTCATACATTGGCAGGCGAACTCATGAACTCGAACTGATATCAACAAGTGTTTTTAAATGTAGGACGACTATCTTTTTTTTTTTTTTCACAGCCAAATGCCACACGCCGGAGATCCAGCATGGTGCCGGAGAACTTTAAGCCCAGATTTGTATTTGATTCCTCAGTGTTTGCTAAACGTTCTGTAATTTATTAAGCCTAGTCGGTATATAATACAGCATGTGGTGTGTGCCATGCCTCATCTTATTCGTTTTTGTTAATAAACGTTTTGTAAGCTAGTTTGTCATTGTATCTTACTGTTTTATTGTTGTTGTGCTTTTTAATTAAAAATAACAATGAATCTATCTTTTGTTTTAGTCTTAAAAAGTGAAAGGTGTACAGACAATTATCTTTTCTTGTAAAACGTGACAACATCACGAAAGTGAAAGCATCTGAAGCCCGCGGTTTATAACACAGCAAAAGAGGAACTCCTGTTTACAAAATTCAAATCACAAATAATACTACTTTTGAAAAAAAACGGGTTGAATGTTAACCACTTTGTTTCCATATAACTATAAACTATGATAAAAGTTCATCAGCATGCATTGATTAATCCCATGTTGTAGAAAAAGCAAAACATGTGTTCGTGCGACCAACTGAGAAAGTTAGTTGCAAAAGAGCAACCAGTGGGAAGAGTGAGTCTGGAGCCCTGGGTCACGGGCATCAACCGGAGTGTAAACAGACTGAGGGATCTTAAGGCATGCGTGAAACTTAGGTGCCACGGGACGTGCGCTCTATTATGGGACAGAAGAGAGGAAGGCAACACACCGGACGCGAGCGGTGCGACAAACGACAGTATTGAACACATTATATATCAGCGATGCTGTCTACACTGGATGCGGCGCAATGCGACACGACAACTGTTGCGTCCGGTGTACAGTGCACTCAAAAAAATGCTTCGGTCTAAATTTACATTTTATGTAATTCAACTGCATACCAATTTTCCATCTATTTCGATTACATAGTTTTAACATAAACAAATCAATAAACTTAATGTGATTCATATGCATCAGTCATACGTGAATGAAACGGGTAAGATTTATGTAATAATTCACAACAAAGTCCCCACACTGCTCAGTGTCCATGTGTTTCCACACTACAGTGTTAAAGTAGCATTGAAGCAGTGCTGGAGTTAAAGGGTTAGTTCACCCAAAAATGCAATTAGCCCATAAATTACTCACCCTCAAGTCATCCTAGCAGTATATGACTTTCTTCTTTCAGACGAATCCAGTCAGAGTTATATAAAAAATTGTCTTTGATCTTTCAAGCTGTTTAATGCCACTCAGTGGGTGTTGCATGCATCAGTCCAAAAGAAGTTAAATAAAAAGCGCCCATAAAAAAAAAAAGTGTCTCACACAGCTCTGGGGGGTGAACAAAGGCCTCTTTGCGAATCGATGCGTTTTTGTAAGAAAAATATCAATATTCAAAACGTAATAATCACTTTAATGTAGCTTGTGCCAACAGTTGTACACGGAAGCAGCTCCGGGCTGATGACGTATGAGGTCGGCTTTGTGCATGTGCTGCTCAGAAGTGACGAACGTGGAAGCACAACGGAGAGATAAAAACAAAACAACGGTCACTAATTAGAAGTACAAAACAAGGATTTGTAAAGAAGAATGTTAGAGGATTTCGATATAAGCCAAGAGGAGACTGGTTTTCCTTTGCTAAAGAAAGGAAACTTTCCTTCCTTTGCTCCTGTTAACAAACGTTGGTTTAAACGAGACTCACCGGCGCATGCGCAACGCCCATCAGCGCGGAGCTGCTTCCAGATTTTTACTGTTGGCGCAAGCTACATTAAAGTGATTATTACGTTTTGAATATGGATATTTTTCTTACAAAAATGCATCGATCCGCTACAGGAGACCTTTGTTCACCCCCCGGAGCTGTGTGAGACACTTTTTTTTTTATGGGCGCTTTTTATTTAACTTCTTTTGGACTGATGCATGCAACACCCGCTGAGTGGCATTAAACAGCTTGAAAGATCAAAGACAATTTTTAATATAACTCCGACTGGATTCGTCTGAAAGAAGAAAGTCATATACACCTAGGATGACTTGAGGGTGAGTAATTTATGGGCTAATTTTCATTTTTGGGTGAACTAACCCTTTAAGGAGATAATTATGTGCTGATTGACCATTAATGATGAACAGATGCTGTTAACAAGCAGAATCACTGAAGGAAAGAGAAACACAAGAATTACAACTGACTTCAGCCACAGCCGAAGATGAAATCAACTGAAATAAAAGAAGACATTAAATCTCTCAAGATCTCAGCAGAGGAGGATTAAACACACAACAGCAACTCCAGCTTCACTTCTTACTAACCAAACTGACTTTATTTCAGTCAGACTTCTAGAGAAGCTCTTATTGAGAATTAACAGAGGTTTAGAGGTTTTATTGTTTCATTTGAAGTCACCGTCAAAGAGATCAGTGTTTCCTCTTGTTGGGTTCTTGACCCTTGACATTTTCATGTTAGTGTTTTCTCTGGTTGGTAAGACTGTGTGTTTATAAGTCACATTTAGATGGTGAACACTGCTGGGTACACACCACAAGATAATCGGGCTGATTTTGGGCCGATTTCTCCCCTTCCGACAATCCTAGGTAATGTCCCGATTATCTTGGTGGTTCTAAAGATTATCTTATCAGATTTTCCTGTGGTGTGAGGTGTGTTAAGAGTGATTGCGTGCAGCGGAGCTTTTATTATGCCACAGTCGACCGCTTCCGCTCCTTCCGGTCGTGCATATGTGGGGTAAAGCAGCGCCGTTTTATCATACTAGATACGTTTGAAAGTTCTGTTATAATGCTACTCTGTGCGGTCGTCACTGGTCTATTAAAACGCACAACAGATTAAAGCGTCTTTGGTGTTTCCATGTTTTCTACAAAACAAAACCGGAAATCGAGGGGTTATGACGTCATTGGCAGGCGACACAATGACACACGCGCCGTGTTACTAGTTAAAATTGCTTATTTCTTTGGATTTAAACATTCTTCGAAACATTTGGGATAATGTAAGTACACAAGTCAACAAAATATATAACACTCTTCTAGTGGTTTTTGGATATTTAACAAAAAAAATCTTACATATTGTGCCTTTAAGTGTAAGTGTCAATGAATTTTAAAAAATAAAAGACACTTACATCACCATTTTTGCAACCATTTTGCTGCACATTTGGCTCAGAATGCATTTTGAAATTGACACTGCATTTTGTTACAATTATCACGCGGTATAACGATGAAAATGCAATCTCAAGTGTCCTACCCGTAAGTCTAAATGCATTTAGGAAAAATGGCATTTAAATTATAATTTTGCTACAGTTTTTGCTTGGACATGATAAACCTATCTAATAAATTTGGGTAATACAATTTCATTTTAATTTTGCAACTTATAAAGCATTAAAATATGTTTTTAATTTGCAAATGTAAATTACATAATTGAATTTTCATTTTGCACTAAATGTTGCACATATGGTATGGGAAAATGTACATTTAAATACAGAAATACATTGCGATTTTACATATTGCATTGTCATTTTGCATATTACATTTCAAAATGAATTTTGCTACCCATATGCTTCAACACCTTTCACCCAGCTCTGGAACAATATGACTATTGTTTTGCCTTTCCAACAAAGTAAAAGAGAGGTCAGATATTCAGAGATTGAGAAAGAGAGTGCTTGATCCTATTAGTTTGATGGTAACAACAACATAAGTCCAAGCAGGTAGCCAGACAGTACGTGACCTGTATATCAGCAACAGACTACACAAAGAATCGCTTGGATTTAAACAATTCAAACACAATTCAATGGACAAATTGTCTGCAAGCAGCGCAACAACAATGCTCAGTGCCGTGATTCATAATGTGGCCTTCTGAGACCTCTACACCCATGACGTTTCAACCTCAACAACAATACTATTATGCAGTTGTTTTCAATCTCAGGAAAGTCCTGGGCCAATTGTGCTGCTACTGAATCCATTCTATGTTAAGGTACTTTGAGAAACTTGGCGTGGAGAGGTGTAGTAAAGCGAATAAACAAGTTTTTGGTATAGTTCTTGCGTTTGAGGCTCAGACCAGGCACATTGTGTTGGATTAATGCTAACAGAGTGTTGAAGAAAAAAATATACATATTTTGTAAGTACTTATTATTGAAAATCCAATGCTGTTTGTGCTATAGACATGAATAATGGCAATCATGTGGATTGCTGAAGATGTGTAATATTAATTTTATATACAATAAAAATAAGTTTAACCTAGCAGATCATGAAACAGGTGTAAAAATCACAGTGAAGGACAGAGCCAAGCCATATCTAGATACCAGAATATCAAATACTTGGCAGTGGATTCTTTTTACTTAGGCAAGAAATTAACCACCCATAATAGCAACCACCCAAGCAATGTGGTAGCATGACCTAGCACCCATCACATTTTATTATTTTAGATGATGATTAAAGATACAGCAGTAATGAACTATATCAAACTTTAATACATTTGGGACTGAATTGAAAATGTCAATTCATTTTTACATTGCAACATACACTGATATGATAAAAAAATATGCACTTTCGGCACATAGTAAAAAAAGAATTTACTACAACAGAGTCATTGTTCACAGACAAGCTGCGCAAAAAACCACGTTCAATTATGATTGTGGTTTTGCGCAACTTGTCAGTGAACAACAGCTCTGTGTAGTAAATGCGGCTTCATGTGAAAGCACGCACGTGATGGAGATTTACGGCTGATTACAGAACTGGCTTTACTGACAAGATGCGCATTAAATATCGCATGCGATTTATCGTGCAGCCCTAATCACAAATTATATGCCAAAACTGAGAAGTGTGAATTTCATCAGACCAGTACATCATTTCTGGGCTATATCATCAGTCAGAGGGGAGTGAGATGGACGAGAAAAAGGTCAGAGCTGTTCTAGATTGGCCGCAACCGGCAACTTTAAAGGAGCTACAACATTTCTTGGGATTTGCACATTTCTACCGGAACTTAATCAGAAATTTCAGTTCCGTGGCTTCTCCCCTAACCTCCATGATGAAAAGAAATTCTTCGCATCTCACATGGTCTACTGCAGCGTTGGAAGCCTTCACGGAACTCAAGTCACGTTTCACGTCTGCTCCCTTTCTCCATCACCCTGATCCTGAACTTCCATTCATAGTCGAAGTGGACGCCTCAAATACTGGCATTGGAGTCATCTTTTCACAGCGACATGGCTGTCCGCCCAAGCTTCACCCTTGTGCCTACTTTTCCCGCAAACTCAGCTCAGCTGAACAGAACTACGATGTCGGAAACAGGGAATTGTTGGCCATGGTATGGTCATACCATACCTCAGCTATGGAGGAGTGGCAACATTGGCTAGAAGGATCGAAACACCCCTTTGTTGTTCTTACTGACCACAAAAATGTAGAATATCTACGATCTGCTAAAAGGCTGAACCCCAGACAGGCCCGATGGGCACCTTTTTTTTTTTTTTTACATGTTTTGATTTCTCTGTCACATATCGTCCCAGTTCTAAGAATACCAAAGTTGATGCCTTGTCACGTCAACACGACTGCCCAAACCCCAGTAATCCCGAAGAAACCCTTCTCCCAGAGTCATTAATCGTGGCCCCAGTCCAATGGGACATCATGACAGAACTTGATCAGGCTAATTTACAAGAACCCTCCCCTCCCGCATGTCCCCCTGACTAGACCTTTGTACCTCAGGAACTACAGAAAAAGGTCATACAAGACATTCACTCTGTGCTCCGCTCTGGTCATCCTGGGATTACTGCGACTCTCCACCTTCTCCAGAACAGCTTCTGGTGGCCAACCATGAGGACAGACACAATAGACTTTATCCACAGATGCATCACCTGTAACGAGAGCAAGTCTCCCAGACAACTACCATCCGGCTTATTGCACCTTTTGCCAGTTGCCCGCCGACCATGGTCTCATCTGGCTATAGATTTTATCACTGATCTCCCCAAATCCAATGGCAATACCACAATATTTACCATCATAGATCGTTTCTCCAAGGCATGTCGCTTAATTCCACTTGCCAAACTACCCACAGCTTTCGAAACGGCTGAATCCCTATGCAACTTTGTGTTTCGTTTTTATGGTCTCCCTGAGGATATCGTGTCGGATCGAGGTCCCCAATTCAACTCCAGAGTATGGTCAGCTTTCTTCCAAAAACGTAATACCAACATCAGCCTCACTTCAGGATATCACCGCAATCTAATGGCCAGACTGAGCGGCTCAATCAGGATATCACACGATTTCTCAGATCCTACTGCCAAAAGAACCAAGCAGACTGGCGCTGATACCTAATGTGGGCAGAGTACGGTCAAAATTCACTTCAAAAACCCTCAACTGGACTAACCCCTTTCCAATGCATAATGGGTTTCCAACCACCTTTATTCCCATGGTCAGGAGAACCCACCGAGGTACCTGCTATCAACCACTGGCTCCAGAGGAGCGAGAACATTTGGAACCAGGCTCACACCCACTTATTACATGCCATTAGGAGGAAGAAGTTGAAAGCCATTCGTCACCGTCGCCTCAGTCCTGAATACATTCCAGGTCCATGGGTCTGATTATCTACCCGAGATCTCTGCCTCAGACTTCTGTGCAGGAAACTCAGTTCCAGGTATGTGGGTCTCTTCCAAATTGTTAAACAAATAACACCAGTTTCTTACCATTTGGCATTACCCGCTAATTATCGTATTTCTCCTACATTTCATGTTTCACTTCTCAAACCCGCTGGTGGTCCGAGAGCGGAGGAGGAGTAGCAGATCAGGGACCAGGGCCCTCCACCCATCATGGTTGACGGCAAGTAGGTATACCAGGTTCGAGAACTACGTGATTCCAGATGCCGGGGAGGACTCCTCCAATATCTGGTGGACTGGGAGGGGTACGGACCGGAGGAGCGATCCTGCGTCAATGTTCCCCGTGTCTTGTCTACCTGTGGATTACCTTTGGATTGTTTATTCTCATCGTGATCGCCTGCTGCCTGCCCTGGACTCTGCTTTTGTGAACTGATTATTGATTTACTGCTGCCTGCCCTGACCTCATGCCCGTCCCTGGATTCAGAGTTATCTCATCTTTACTGTTGTGTTTGCTGGTGATTGACCCTACCTGTTCTACTACGCTTTCAATAAAGCTGCAAATGGATCCTTACTCTGTTGAAGTCTCGTTACAAAATGTTTAATTTTACAAATGTTCAGGGAATCAAAAGTTCCTGCGAATAGAGAATCAACCATACAGATATTTTTTTCTGTGTTTGTCTTTGGTCTGTAAAACTGCTGTGGCTGTTCAACATAAGGCTGCTGAACCTGTTTCAAGATCAGTCTGTTCAAACATGGCCACACCTCAAAAGTCTTTTCAGAACAAATTGATTAGGACCAAGAGAAAGACAAACAGTGGCGCTGACGTACCTCACATTTGAAAAGGAAGATCGCCACCCACAATTCAGAAAACAGCTCAGACGTAAGAGAAAATATCAAGCACTGCCCGTGCATTCGCTGGTAGGCGAGCATGTCCAATACAAATAAACACAAATGTTTATGGGCCATTTATTAGTGGAGTTTGCCGAGGCACAGAATCTCATCCTTTAGTCCATAACAGCCTCTTTGCAAAGCTGCATTACACTGTGACAAATCCTAAAAAATAAATTTTTAGCAATAGTAGTGTTTATCCTACTTCCTCCTGTTTACAACTTGACTGTTACATAATCTCCATTCCGTTTCCTTGATGTGTCATTATGCACAAAAAGAAAAAAAGCAGCATCAACTATGACTTAAGACTCAGTAAATTTTTCCTGCAACATAATACCACAAAAATGGCAATGTTTTAGCTTTTAGAAAATAACACTAAAGTTCCCATGAAATTTCAGCAGTGGCCATGCAATGAGTCGGCAGCTTTTTCAACAGCGAGATAATGTCTCTGCTGGGATCCTCACTCCTGTTTGTTTTTTTTCCCATTTCAGGTTTATTGGTCTTACATATTTAGTTTTTTCGTTCTCATGTGCTCCCTGCCTTGCATCTTGCTCCATCTGTATCAATCAATGTTTTCACCCACTTTGCACATTGCTTTTTAAAAAAATATTTTAAATGATTATTGACCAGAAAAAGCGATTAACAATTCAGTAAAAACACTTCATGATCAATGCATAAGAATCATTACCTCCCTGCCAAACAAACTTGCAAACTTGCCTTCTATATAATATGAAAAAAACTGATGCCCTGGATGACCTAATGCAGATTATGTCAAATATTTGGGAATGTATTCATGCTACGTACCTCAAAACTTAAAGAACATAGTTCATACACAGTCGAGAAGTCAGTTCTTCAGTAAATTCAATTCAGTAAATTTCACTTTCATTAACTAAGGCAGCTTCCAGCCTCTCACTTGATTATCATCTCAACATCCCACTCGCTCACCATATTTGCTATGACCTGGATACTTGTTATGTAGTATATTTTGTACTTCTCAAAACTGAATTTTATTTGCAACAGTTATCAAACTTACCAAATAAAGGCTCTACAAAACTGCCTCGAATTGTCTTCTCTATGACATTGCTGTACCAGTGGTTACACTCAAAACATCAGCCTGCACACACAAATGAAATGCCTTTTTTTTTTGGTAATTTAATTATAATATGCCTAATAATTATTATTTTTATAGTGAACCAAAAATAAAATGTTTTCCCCAAAGGCCATATAGGTAAATTTATAGAGTGGTTGAGCTCACATCTATCCTACAGTCCCCTATTATTACCTAGTTATCATCATCCCATTGTGACCTAAAATACTGAATTTGTTGGCTGTACACTCTCAGAATAAAAGGTACAAATCCGTCACTGGGGCAGTACACTTTCAAAAGATACTAAGTAATATGTACATTAATTTACATTTATGATGTTAATTTAAGTGTATTCATTTTTAGATGTTAGTTCATACTAATACTCTTACTTTATTTGAATATTACATGTAGAAATCGGCATGAGCCCAGATTTAAAAATGCTATTGTTCACTAGTTCATAGTAACCACTGTGTAATGTTAATGTGCAACCACACTGAAGTGTTAACGATACATTAATAACAGCAGTCATAGACTATGATTCACTCAGTTGAAGCTGCAATAATAGGATACTGGCAAAGCAGATTTGGCAAATGCTCCATGCTTATTTGTGTTTGCGAGAACCTCCATGCAACCTCCATGAACCTCCGGTGCACACTGCAATGTTTTGGGAATGACATCCGCATATAAATGCAGAATTAACTCTCAAAATTGCAATGACTGGCATAGTGATAAATCATAACAACTGACAGAAAAAAAACATATAAATATGTCTAAATAGGTGTGCATGAAGCACCCTCAGTGATTTGCTTTTGGAACTGGCCCTGCCTCTACATGATGAGTGATTCTTTATCATCCTCATTTATGTGCTCTATTTTTCTTTCTACTGGCATTTCTTTCTGCAAGAAATTGGACTTGATTTGTTAGCAACAACAACTTTCACGTGCATCTGGTAACAGATAAATGGCAGATAAACTGTGCGCTATTTCAGTGTTGTTATGTGATTATAAGAGAAGAAACTGTTAAATAAAGTCTTTATTTTTGTTTTCTTTGTTCACAAAAACTATTCTCATAAAATTACGGTTGAACCACTGATGCCACGTGGACTATTTTAACCATGTCCTCACTACCTTTCTGGGCCTTGAACATGTCAGTTGTGTTGCTGTCTATAGAGGGTCAGAAAGTTTAGAATTTCATCAAAAATATCTTAATTTGCATTCCGAAGATGAAATAAGGTCTTAAGGGTTTGGCACAACATGAGGGTGAATAATTAATGACAGAATTTTCCTTTTTGAAAATGATCACGGAAAAAGACCAAGGAAAATGTGCTTCCTCATTATTTAACCACTTTTAAAGACTATGTTGAATTCCACAGGGCTCTGTACTCAGACCGAAGCAATTTTTTCAGTTACACCAGACTAGTTGGTTCTGTTGTCACATCATACATCTAATCCTTCATTACCACTGCTCACAACATAGACAGCTCTTAACTTGTCTTTTTAATACCTTGAATGGCAATTTATAAGCTCATGTTTATCATTGAAAAGTCTTAGTCTTCCTTTATCTCAACCAAGCACTAGGTAATGCCTGCATTTCTGTTAAAGATCAAGGCCCGTATGTATAAACCTTCTCAGAAATGCTCTTAAGAATAGTCTTAAGCTTTGCCTTAAGTGTCAAAATATTCTTAGTAAAAAGTAGTAAAAGTACTTTTATAAAGAAGCTAAAAGCAACTTTCAGAAAAGTCTAAGACTGATTCTTAAGTGTTGACTGAGGTGACAGTGTTGTGAACTAAGGACTACAATGATGTCAACACAATATAGCTGACCTCAACCTCTGAATCAGCCAATAGTGAGCCTGCTCATGTAAATTCACAGCAGCACAACACCAATCATTTAATGTAACTACAATAAAGTCATTTAATTAAGACACTGAAATATTTTAATATTTAAATATATATTTTTAAATGCTTTGCATTGTGCAAAATTATCACAAATTATTACCGATGCTTTGTTTTCTATTGGTATGTCTCCACGTTTACAGCAATGATGTGAACATGAGTTCCATCAACGACTCCAGGAAATAGGGCTGAACTATTAATTGCATTTGCGATAATATCGCGATATGACAAAACGAAAATTTTTCAATCGCAGAGGCTGCGATTACACTCGGTCACGTGACACGCGAGAGTAAAGAGATGTGTTCGACTTGAAGCGACAAAGCGACCGTTGCAAATCATTTTAACTTTGTGTCAGTACGTCATAAATAGAACAAGGCATCAGTTTACTGTTGGGATTTGTCGCGTCGAATCCAGTGTACACAGTGTCACTGATTATAATGGTTCTACTGTATTAAAGCCTGTGTGTGTCCTATGCCTAAGCAGACAGCATGAAACCCACAAAAAATAAATAAATAACAGAGAGAGAATAATAATAATAATAAGTTATTCTCTCTATGCTATTTTTCAATGTTTCAAGTGATGCAGATGTTTTTCCCCCTGTAGGTTTTATAAATTAAAAAAGCATTAATTTTTTGATTTTTTTTTATAAGTTTAAAGGGGGGCGCGACCAAAATATTTTGAGAAGCACTGGTCTAAAGTTAACAGACAGTGTTTAGTGCAGTCCACATGTTTACCTATGTTTATTACAGTGACTTTGAATTACCTAAAGTAGTGTGGTAAAGCAACAGGTTTGTTTTTATATTTCTGCAATCTACTTTAGTTTGTGCGATTTGTTACTGACTTTCATATTAATGTTTACACCAGGCTTATTTGTCAGTGCTTTATGTTGTCATAATTATTACATGCTCACAAGGTTGGAAGTTCAACAAATCAGTCAATATACTGTGATTGTAGATGTTAAATAAAAACGTCATTCATATCAATTCACGCATCACCTAATTTCATCGTAACATATAGGCCTGGCCTACAGAAAAGAACATTTGTGTTTAATCTATCTAATAGTGTGTTAGTCATACTATACACTGATTTATAGCTTGTCTTTGTTGAATAATACAAAACATAAAGAGCTTTAAAAAATAATTGCATATTAAATCGCAATATTGGCAAAAAAAAAAAATCACAATTCGATTCTTTTCCAAAATCGTTCAGCCCTAGTTGGAAAGTCATTAAACTGCCATATAGTAGTGGCCAAAAGTGATGTCCGGCCTATGAAGTTTGACATCTTCACCATTAATAAAAATTTTAAAAAGTGCAAGATTTTGTAAGCATATTGCATAGTTGCTTAGTTAGCTGTTTTATTTGTGATAATAATGCAATGAAACATGCCAAATTGTGCGGTCATAGTTTTTGACCATGCTGTCATACAAATAAATTATGAACAATTATGGACTAATGAAATGTAAGTAACATATGTTATAGGGTATATGTTAGGTTATATGTATATGTTGGTGCTTTCACACCTGTAGATCGATTGCTTTGTTCCGAAACAGGGATTCAAATTACTACAATGTTGCTTTTTATTCTTGGTGCGGTTTGTTTTCACACGGCAATGTTTCTAAACGGACCAAATTTGTTAATACAAGTCACGCGCGAGTAAACTGTTCTCTCATTGGTCAAAGTTCCACGGTTTATTTTCCGGGATTCCACCAGCTGTCACAGCTGTCATCCCGTCACGACAGCTTCGCGGGCTTGTTGTTGGTTTTGTTTTGTAGCTGTCCTTATATTAATTTATCACTTTGAGCAGGAGTCCAGGATTCATCGGGAAAACATTTTTAAAATGCACCTACGAGGAAGAAGAGCAATAAGACGGCATTATAAAACGAAAAAGTGCGCTTTGATTTTGAATGGCGAAGACGTGCTCACCCACAGGTTCATTTCATTTCTTCATCCCTTTTTTAAGAGACTTTTTTTTCAAAAGCCTAGCAACGGATTCCACTCAGCTGTCACAGCTGTCATCCGTCACGACAGCTTCGCGGGCTTGTTGTTGGTTTTGTTTTGTAGCTGTCCTTATATTAATTTATCACTTTGAGCAGGAGTCCAGGATTCATCGGGAAAACATTTTTAAAATGCACCTACGAGGAAGAAGAGCAATAAGACGGCATTATAAAACGAAAAAGTGCGCTTTGATTTTGAATGGCGAAGACGTGCTCACCCACAGGTTCATTTCATTTCTTCATCCCTTTTTTAAGAGACTTTTTTTTCAAAAGCCTAGCAACAAAATCAATTTCTTGGACAAAGGTGGAGGTGATGAGTTTGTGGCACTGCTGAGGTGGTATGGAAGCCCAGGTTTCTTTGACAGTGGCCTTCAGCTCATCTGCATTTTTTGACTCTCCCATGACGTCAGAAAGGCGAGTTCACTGATCTATAGAAATATAAATATAGATCAGTGAACTCACCTTTATGAGGTCATCTAGCAACAATAAGTGACCGGTTTTAGCCTCTTTCGATTGAAAGCAGTTGGCAACACTGCTCAGTGTTTTTTTGTCCTTTGTATTTTAATGGTTTAAGTGAAATGTGGGGTCATTTAAAAATTTTAAATAAACTCCACACATCACTTTTGGCCACTGTTGTGTTTGGTGGGGTTAGTGCCACAACATGTAAGACCCTGCTTACTGTGTCATCACCAGTGCACTGCTGCATTTTTCCAATTTTCCAGCCAAAAAAAATGTGATTACTACTTTCATTTCTGCAGTTAGAACATTGACTTGTTGAGTGGAAGAGGTTATTACATTTCTTACTTTGTCTGTTACAAAAACAAAAATCGTTTTATCAACTCCATATTATCATATAAGTCCAATATGTCATATCTTCGCTGGAAAGTGTTTGTCGTCTCCTCTCCAGCTCTCTTAAATAATTTAGGAGCTGAGACGTAGTCTTAACACTTAGGAACCTTTATGAATCTCTCTTATTCTTAAGTCTAGGAATAAGAGTAAAATGACCTAATTCTTAGAATTTTTAGAAAAAAAACATCATACACATCACTTTTGGCCACTGTTGTGTTTGGTGGGGTTAGTGCCACAACATGTAAGACCCTGCTTACAGTGTCATCACCGGTGCACTGCTGCATTTTTCCAATTTTCCAGCCCAAAAAAATGTGATTACTACTTTGATTTCTGCAGTTAGAGTGGAAGAGGTTATTACATTTCTTACTTTGTCTGTTACAAAAAAAAAAAGACTTTTTGATCTTGTTACAAAAACAAAAATCGTTTTATCAACTCCATATTATCATATAAGTCCAATATGTCATATCTTCGCTGGAAAGTGTTTGTCGTCTCCTCTCCAGCGCTCTTAAATAATTTAGGAGCTGAGACGTAGTCTTAACACTTAGGAACCTTTATGAATCTCTCTTATTCTTAAGTCTAGGAATAAGAGTAAAATGACCTAATTCTTAGAATTTTTAGAAAAAAAACATCATTCTTAGAATCCTAAGACACACTTAGGACTAAAATTTTACACTGAGCGGCTTTATACATACGGCCCCAGACAGCCATTGAACTTCACTGTGAATGAAGCTCAGGATTTTACAGCCAATTCTTACAAAGCAACAGAACGACTGAGTCACTGGCTGCATTCAAACTAGACTGACTAGACTGGCCACATCCACAACACACCTCGCTGAATTTCTCTCCAGGATTCACGATTACTTCATGAAACCTGAGTCTGTGACGGGTATTTCTCTCATTTTGGTACAAAAGCACAGGCAAAGAAGATAATAAGTAGCAACAAGAATTTTTGAACTTTCTGTACATGTACAGAAAGAAATGACTGTTTTACAAATTGCGCATGAGCTGGGCAATAATTAAGTGCAATTAGGATTACACAAAGCTAACACACAAAACAATGACAATTTATCATGAATACAGTCATACGGGCCTTATTACTTCAAATGGAAAGTAAATAATTTGGGGGAAAAACAACATGGCAACAGAGTTTCAACCTTGTGGTGGTCATATGATAATAAGGACACTTTGGTCATGTGATTGTGGGAGAGCACGGCTGATTTGCGTGACCTAAGAAATGTCACAGAGCGGTTGATAACTTATTCTATCGTACCAATCTCAAACTAACACACATATACAGCAGCCTAATATTTAAGAAATATGGTTATATTTTCAAAACATTCAGTTATTGCAGTTAAGAGTTCATAGTGCTGCATACTTGCTGGATTCCTCTCTTAATGAATTACTGTACACATATTTTTTTGTTTTTAAAAACTGACGGCTGATTAAAAAATACTTGTATGCAACGTAGTTAAACAGATTTGCTTTTAAGTAACTCACAGCAATTTCCCTGCAGGCAGACATGGAAATACCAGTGCCTTCTATCTGTTTCAGCGCATACTCCTTCTCATCCTTCCTGTGAAAACACAAACACAACATCACTAAAGGTGAGGAAACACATACCGTAAATACACGTTTGAATATGAATAACTCTATTAAACAACTATCTGTTGTATTTCAGTAACTTACATTTAAGACATGAATAACAATATATTATGCATTTAATTAATAAATCATAAAGTAGTAACCATTAAAAAGTGCTTGTTTACACACTAATGTACTTTAATTTTTGCTAATATAATAACTAAAATACATTTAGCTAATAATTAAATAATGTGCATTGATATTACCGAATTAAACAATAACTTTTCTCCAAGTTCATGATGCTAGCAAAAAATCTCTTTTTGTAATGATTACTGAAGCAGTATGTTTTCATACTCCTCATCTAGTTTACATGATTACTCATGGTTATTGATTGATTGTCTGCTGAATAGAATTCACTATTTAAATATCCATTTTCTCAAAAGTAACTTCACACTTCTTTGCAATGATTTTTAACCAACCGGCCAAAGAAATCATTCATGAGATGTACAAAGCCCTCCTCAGGTTCACACAGGTGTAGTTCATTACATTAAACTATCAATATGTCCCAACATTTCAGATCCACAAAATGTTTGTTTATAGATAACATTATCTTTTATTATTTCAAATATATACTCTGTAAAACATTTAACATGCAAAGTGCTCTTGAGCTACCTTTCTTAAAAGTAAACAACACTTGTTTGCGTGTTTTATCACCCAATGCAATGAAATGCAAACATTTTCCAGGGAAGTGCTTAAATACCTCTATAATCAGAAGTCATTTTTTGTGAATAAGTACCAATATATGATATGAACTCAAGGTGTGGTCACGTTAGCCGTTGCTCTGAGACTTTTCACAAACTAAATCCAATCAATTAACAAAGAATGAGGGCAATATGTTTCAATACCAAAATCCACAGCCTACTTGTACGCATGATTTCAGCGTGATAAACATGATAATCAGAACCAAAACAGATGTTTTTTAGTGCAGCTATATTCTGGAAAAGGGGGCGGGGAGCAGCAGCTCATTTGCATTTAAAGACACAGGCCCGAAAAACAGCACGTTTCTGCTTCCACTCAAAATAGGCATTTTCAAAATGATGTAATAGATGATCTGTGGAGTATTTTGAGCTGAAACTTCACAGACACATTCTGGGGACACCAGAGACTTATATTACATATTGTAAAAAGGGGCATAATATGTCTCACCATAATCCAACATTAAACACTGATTCATCTAAATTCATCAAAAATACAGACTTGAATATATATACCGTAATATACCGGAATCTACTCAATATAACGGAGCTGATGTAATTGAAAAGAACATTGACTAGGTTCAACTAAACTGGTGTTTCTGAAATTAAGACACATATATTTAATGCAAACACTTGCCCTAAAATATTGAATAAATTCAGTAAGACCTTTTTTCAGTGAAAAACAAGGCAGTCAGAGTTGAATGCGTCTGAAACACTTGCACGCTCGTCATTTGCTAACCCTCAGGTTGGAACAAACCTGTACGAGCTTCTCTCTTCTGCTCCACACAAAAGATCTTTTGAAGAATGTGTGTGAATGAGCCAGCTGATGGAATATGATTGATCTGAATCACTTATTCTATTATATAACACTGTTGTAAGTTAACTGCTTGAAGGCTGTGGGCATTAAGCTGTGCCAGCAGAAAACAGTGTCCCACAATGCTTGCAGCTGCCTCAGAAACCTGTGATCACCTCGCTGTCACTAGGGTATTTGTGTAGAGGACACAGTGTGCCTGGCAGCATTACGCACTGGCATGATCACCGGTTACTGCTGCATGCCACTCCTAACCCCTGCATGCATAAATGAACCCACACATGAGCTCTTGTAGGATGAGTGTGCATGCAGTGTAGCACTTCTGCACATGTCGCCATGCATTTCTGAACATCTGCCACGCTTTCAGGAAAACGAGAACTTCTGCACAGATCAACACGTGAACTCCTGCAGACACTGCACTGCACGCATGCACGCATGACAACCTGCACAAGTGCATTTCTGAACATCGAAGCATGTAAACTCCCGCCCATGAAAGCATGAACAGGTAAGCACGTGAACACAGCAGTGGCGCGCGCGCACACACACACACACACACAGTCAGCAGAAGCGCGTAGCGTGAGTGAAACGCGTGCATCTTACCCGTCTTTACGCTTGGCTTTATAAACATGCCCGTATGTGCCGCGACCCACTTTACAACCTTCATATTCAAACAGATCTTCCACTCTCTCCCTCTCGGCGGCGAGCCTCGTTTTGAAGTCGTGGTCCATTTGAACCCATAAATGTTTCTTAATTTACAATAAAATAAAATATTAATTATTACATGCATTAATTAAATGATCCGATCGTTTTATTACCCCACCATTTCCTTGTTTGGGATTTTGGTCGGCCCCGCTTAATGGTCACGTGTTCGATGACGTATGTTATTGTGGCCGATTGCCTTCTGGGAAATGTAGTGCACTCCGATCGATCCGCCGGTTTGAGTTAACGACCGCAGGTCGTCCGTGAACTACAACGCGCAAACCGCGATCCATTCCCTTTCAAATGTTCGAGGTTGTTGGAATATTCAAACTTTGCATTAGCTGTCATTCTAACAGAAGTACGATAATAACTCGCGTCCGCAAATCGTCTGAAGTACTCTCACACGATGGTGATGTAAAATGCACAAGCAAAGCATATTTTGTGAATAAACGGGGACCAATTACCAGTTGCCTATGTACTGGCGCAGCGTTTATTCGCCTTTACAAGGGCATTTGTTATTATTATTATTATTATTTTATTATTTTTAAGCAGCTGCTGTTTAATACTCTTTCTTGCTTCAGAGTCTCATAAAGTAAAAAAAAAAGAAAAAGAAAAACACTCGAGCTTTAGGATCCAAAATAATATTTACAAAAAGAACATTAAAATCACAAACCACTAAGGGTTCATAAATGCGTTTTCACGCATCAGTTTCGCAGTTGCACTCGTGCTGAGAGGATCAGAGCACACGACCAAAGAAAGCGATCTCACAAACTGTCTAACTATTTACGCACGTAGCAAAGCACACAGAGAAGTCTCGCAGAAGTGCTGAATGTGATCTGGTAATGAAGAATGCAAGTGAAAATGCAATGCAGCGATAAGGGCTTTGATTGTATACAAGCTGTGCTGCTCATACCGTTACGCAGCCGCCGATTTGATTGACAGCAGCTACAGCCAATCGTTGCTGACACGAGGGCGGCTTCTCGGCCGTGATTGGCCGCACTGCGGATGACGTCGGCGGGTAGGTTATAAAAGCTCCGCGCGGGCTGCAGTTCTGCGCTTACACAGTATGGCCGGCGATATTAGCTAGCGCTCGCCCACGGTGTTCTCTGTGAAAGGGAAGACGGTTAAAAAAAAACAAGGCAACTACATCTGGACTGCTCAAGGACTGTAACTAACCTAATAAATTATAACAACCGCTAACTATTTACGCACGTAGCAAAGCACACAGAGAAGTCTCGCAGAAGTGCTGAATGTGATCTGGTAATGCCTCATTGAAGATGCAAGTGAAAATGCAATGCAGCGATAAGGGCTTTGATTGTATACAAGCTGTGCTGCTCATACCGTTACGCAGCCGCCGATTTGATTGACAGCAGCTACAGCCAATCGTTGCTGACACGAGGGCGGCTTCTCGGCCGTGATTGGCCGCACTGCGGATGACGTCGGCGGGTAGGTTATAAAAGCTCCGCGCGGGCTGCAGTTCTGCGCTTACACAGTATGGCCGGCGATATTAGCTAGCGCTCGCCCACGGTGTTCTCTGTGAAAGGGAAGACGGTTAAAAAAAAACAAGGCAACTACATCTGGACTGCTCAAGGACTGTAACTAACCTAATAAATTATAACAACCCACAAAGGACTGATTAACTGGGATTCCATCCGACGGTTTAGTTTCTGCTGTTGGGGTCTGTCTGTGTCACGATGGAAGAGAGCAGCGCACACTTCTTCGAGGGGACCGAGAAGCTCCTGGAGGTGTGGTTCTCCCGAGAAGACGAAAGCAAAGGACCCGGGGACCTGCGCACTATCCCCAGGTGAGTGAATAAGCCCCGAGCTGGGACTGGAGTGTGTGCACCACAGTAGTGTCCTCTGAGAGCCGCTGAGTGAGTGACATGTGACACCCGAGCAGTGACCAGCGCTTCTGGCCGTCTCTCACACCATCCCCCTTTGCGCTCACTCACCCGAGCTGTCAGGACTGCAGCTCAGCCCGAGCCCCAGTGACATGCTCCCGCTCCTGCTGCTTTTTTCGGGCGTACTTAAACTATTCCGAGTCGTCATGAACAACAACAACATATTCAATCAACGTCTGGATAACTTGCAGGTTTTGATGCTAGTCTGGCCCTGTCTGTGTGTCTCTTACCATCCGTCTCTGGACTCGGATCAGCCTTGAATCAGTTATCGATGAGCTGATCGATTGATTAGCCAGTGGCTAACGTGCAGCTAGCTGATATGGCGCCATAGCAAACAACACCGTGCTTCTGTACATATGACTGCATACTGGATGCTATTGAGGTCCTATACATACACACATATATATATATATATATATATATACACCTATATAGGTATTTAACAACAACAAAAACGAATCTTTGAAGACTTGCGACTGATCGCATGCTAGCGCTCTATTTTTGGGAAGAATCATGGCGCCGCAGTGTGAAAGTCACGTGTCTGCGTCACACGTCGTAAGCTCCGCCCATGAGTTGTGATTGGTCGGGAGTTCTAGTCGCGCATTGGTTGGTGTTATATGTGCGGTGCGCATGCGTCTCCTGCGAGCTAAAGAGTTAATTTAATGTGCAATGCTAATGTCTTGGTGTCTAGGCTATGTGTAATACAGAGTTATAATTACAAATGACATAAAATATCTTTTAAAAATAAATAGACACTGTATGTGGAAGTTCACTAATATGTGTGCATCGTACGGTGGCCGAGAGGTGCAGAACAAATCACAATTCTGAAAACTAAATAACAAGTTACAAACGCAAATGCAAGTCTAAAAAACATTATAACAAGTCAGAAAGCACAACAACACTTCAGAGAAACCGGAAGAGGTAGGTATAGTTTGAGACAGCGCCATTGGTTTGGGATTACTCACCGCTGACTGGACGAGACATCTGCCAATCACCGTATACAGAGAAGAACCAGCCGAAGAACAGCAGAGTCCTGGTAGAAAGTTCAGAGATGGTATTAAAGTAGCTCAGTTTAAATGTATTGTATGAATTGCCCTTACTCTGGAATAAAAAATACGGGGTGTCTATTTACATTTAGTTAAAAGTGGCTGTAGAACATCAGCTCCAGCGGCGCAGATGGATAAGTGCGTGTCGTTGGCTTTTTGACGCGATCGACCCGGGTGCGATCCCGCCTTTTGCCAAACTCTTTTTCCCTCCCTTTTCAAATCTCGTATTAGCAATGGATTCTATTTACACTAAGTGCAAATACCTATTTTAAATAAAAATTTAACGAGTTTAAAAGGCATAATTTCAGTTAGGGGGAAAAAGCTTTTTGGCTTCTCTCCTGAGGCCACAAGAGGGCGCATCGCGCTAAATATTACTAATGCACGTTTATTCAAAGCGTAATAAAATAACACGACTATCTTTGGGGGAAAAAAAAGTGCATTATGTTTAAAATAATGTTTATAAACCATATATAATTAAGTTGCTTAAACAACTAGAAAAAAAACAGCGCCATGCACGGATGTATAGTTTAATACAAAGGACTGAAAACCAATCACAAAGAGTAGGCTACTTTCTTCATTTTGTAAGTAATCTACCCAGCTCTGCATGCTTCCATAAAGTTGTGTGTTATACTATTGATCTATTGTACTTATTTTCATAAGGTTCAATACTCTATAATGTATAACTCTAAGTCAGTTACAGTCAGCCTTCCAGCTCATGTAGAAGCTAGGTGTGTAAAATATGAATGAGTGAGGACATCAGCGCTCCTCTGCTGCATCTTTAGTAAGGTTTCTCAGAACTGAAAGCTGATCTCTGTGGTTTCTCTGGGTACGGCTCTCAGGTTGAATGATGAGGGCTATTAGTTTACTTCCAGGCAAAGCATTAACACACTCAGAGATACTAGAAAGAGGATCATTAGAGTCTGAGCACAGCTATTTTCCAGATAAGTCCAGCAGGCCGTGTAACTACCCCTCGTCTTCCTACAGCGCAAGGAAGCACTTTACTGAGCTCAAATCGGCCTTTGTCATAATTCATAACTAGCGTTTTGTGTGTCCTTGATAGGGTTGCAAAAAGGTGGAAAATGTCCAGTAAATTTCGGAAATATTCCAGAAATTTTGGAAACTTTACAGGATTTTTTTTTTATATATATATTCCAGGGATTTTTGGAAAGTTTCCGGAAATTTACTCGGAAATTTTCCACCCCTTTGCAACCCTAGTTCTTGATGCACACCGTTGGGGATGAAACGATTACCGGTTTGACGATAAATCGTGATAAAATCCCCCACGGTTACCGTTTCATATTTTAATTATCATTAAAACCGTATATCCGATTACCGCCATTTGAACAACTCGCAATAAATAGGCTAAATACTGTGGCGCTCTAGGCTAGTTTCGAAGTCACGAGGAAGAGCGCTTGAGCGTTCGGCTGAGTAATGTAAGGGGTTAAATGTACTTGCACATCAGCTTTTATGCTTTTATGATGCGAGATTAATGTAAACACAACCCACTGCGAACACTCTTGTAATTCGCTTCAACCTTTTCAAACTTTATGAATGATTATTTTAGGTTCAAGTGGTGCGTACTCACAATAAAAATTAAACCAATATCTAACTTCTAATGTTTTCTATGCAGATTAAATAGGTGCAGCAGTCATATTTGTCCGTCAAAATGCGCTGAATATGCGTTCTGTGTGAATGGCTTGGTTTGGGTTTTAACCTAATCAAGATCTTCTCTAATATTTTGAATGAATAACGCAGCAGCGGCGCGTCTCGTGGGCTAGACTCATAAAACATTAAAATACACACGTCACTCACATCATCATCACCGCATCTCGCGCGCCACTGATGACGCTCTCTGACTCACTCCTAACATTCAAATGCAAATGTTTATTTTAAATTCGACTAATATTCATTTTTATTCACAATCTCCTCATCACAGGCAGGCACAGCACTCATTTCAGCATGTGTTCGTGTGCGCTGTCTGCGTCACTCACAGCACATGCCTATATCTTGCGTCATAGCGAACATTTTTTATATCGTTATCGAAGAAGGTGTACCATCGATAAATATCGATACCGTTTCATCGCCCAGGTCTATGCAGAATCATTTCTCGATTCGCGATGCATCGATTTATTTTCTCAGCCCTATAATGTTGTTTTGTACACGGAGGTTACGGGAAACCGCTGTAATTCTACTGTTCCTAAAGCGCCACCTGCTGTCAGAGAGTGGATTTACAGAGACTTAGTTACATTCAGCCTGTGTACAGTTTTTATCTGGGGAAAAAAACAACAGACCCATTTTGCATGCCCTGCTGTAAATCCACAAGCTTATGTGGATTCTACACACTTAAAGATTCGGATAAGTTAGCCTATCTAGAATTATTTATGGAGCAGATTAGATACATATAATTATTTATTATTAAATTATAATTTTGACTTAACCCTTTTCTTGAAACGTTTTCAAAGCTTTATTTGAACATTTCGTACATGCTATTCAGTCATGTTGTCTTTTAAAATCCGGACATCTTTGGTAATGTTATAGTGCTTATGCAACAAAGTAATTGTTTATTTTTTGTTGATTTTAAATACAAAGCTTGCTGAAACGATTTAGGTGTCAGTACTTTTTGAACATTTCCAGTACATTTTAACAATACCGTGATAATTTAGGTCACTATAATCGTGATAAGTTACACCGTTACATCTCTACACACGATCCAATATTTTCACAGTTTTGTGTATTATTTGTCAATTACAGTTGGAGTGGATCAAAATATTTAGATTAACCTTATCTTGGTTTTCTTCTCCTATTATGCCTCCTATTTTATATCAACAAGTTCACATAATATTACAGTAATATTAATCTTAAAATTATTTTTGATTCATATTTTTGTATTAGGGCTGCACGATAAATCGCATGCGATATTTAATGCGCATCTTGTCAGTAAAGCCGGTTCTGTAATCAGCGGTAAATCTCCATCACGTGTGTGCTTTCACATGGAGCAGCATTTACTACACAGAGCCGTAGTTCACTGACAAGCTGCGCAAAACATGCGCAAAATATGATCGTGGTTTTGTGCAGCTTGTCGAAACCCTATTTTGTATGGTTTAGATTATAATTATTTCTAAACTACAAATTTTGAACAAAACTACATTTATAGTTAATTACACCACAAATGGGACATTAGTCCCTGTAGTTGAAGAAACACTAATACATCATAAATTATGTATGATTATTGAGAGGAAACCTAAAGCTGTGTATTACTAGAGACTCGTGTTGCTTTCTTCTTTGTGTAATCTGGAAACGGTTGGACTTTGTCAGGCGTGTGACAACTGAATCAGTTTTTTAAGAAAAAACTTGCGTCGTCATCTTGCCCAAGATATTTATTTGACGAGGTAACAAGTATAGTCCATATGTGAAACTCACTCAACAGAGATCGATGGGTCTTTTGAATAAATTCGAGTGGGGTAAGTTTGAGCAAATTAGGTTTTTTTTTTCTTTTGGAGTACTTGACTGTGGCGATCACAGCTTTCTGTGGTCAAATGTTTGTATAATGACACAAAACTGTATAAATAATTGGTGTAGTAGGCAGAATTGTGTAAATGTATTGCATTATTGCAAAATAAACCCTAATTTTATTCAAGACTTTGATTGCCATCCAACACGTCACCTGAGCTTGTGCCAAATGTGTGAAATTTGAGAGCTCTACGACACGAGTTCAACATTGCCGCAGAGCGAATGACCTCAGAGACGCACCATGAAATCCATGCAATCTGTGTCCACAGTACATACATATATTATGTAAACAAACTTTTATTTTGGATGCGATTAATCGTTTGATAGCACTAATTTACTGTTATTATAATAGTAAGCATATGTAACGTGTAACAAGGACACCTTAAAATAAAGTGTTACCGAAACATTTTACTGCGAGTCCTGAATGTTTATCACGATACTGATGCGTTATTAATGTGCTGATGCTGTTTGCACACTGACCTTACACTCACAGCAGCGTTTCAGCTTCGAGATACTCACAAGCTGATAAGACTAATATGAAAGGCATCTGTGTGTCATGGGGGTAAATGATTCAGAGTACTTGTAAACGCGTCCTGCTGAGGATGACGGACGCTAAGCCATTTATTTGGTCTGAGAGACGAAGGGTCAAAGCTATTCATAGCTGTCTGGAGAGAAAAAAGCTGCATTTGTGCTGAAATGGCTTTAAAGATCTTGAAAGTTAAAAATAAAGCGTTCAAACAAGGACGAATATTTAATTATTAGCATCATTTTTATTTATCTTTGTAGCAATACTTGCCATACAGTGGCTTCCATAGACACATAGTGGAAAAGAGTTTTGAGCTAATTTATTAAAATGGACAGTTCAAGAGAACTTATTCCTAAAATGTGACCCTGCAGCACAAAAGCAGTGTTAAGTCGCTGGGGTATATTTGTAGCAATAGCCAACAATACACTGTATGCGTCAAAATTATACATTTCTCTTTTATGCCAAAAATCATTAGGATATTAAGTAAAGATCATGTTCCATGAAGATATTTTGTAAATTTCCTACCATAAATATATCAAAACTTAATGTTTGATTAGTAATATGCATTGCTAAGAACTTCATTTAAACAACTTTAAAGATGATTTTCTCAATATTTAGATTTTTTTGCACCCTCAGATTCCAGATTTCCAAATAGTTATATCTCGACCAAATATTGTCCTATCCTAACAAACCATACATCAATGGAAAGATTATTTATTCAGCTTTCAGATGATGCATAAATCTCAGTTTCAAAAAATTGACCCTTATGACTGGTTTTGTGCTCCAGGGTCACAAAT
>NW_015505671.1:639118-640462 GCF_001515645.1 Sinocyclocheilus grahami
AGCAAAGGGTCTGAATATTTAGGACCATGTGATATTTCAGTTTTTCTTTTTTAATAAATCTGCAAAAATGTCAACAATTCTGTGTTTTTCTGTCAATATGGGGTGCTGTGTGTACATTAATGAGGAAAAAAAATTAACTTAAATGATTTTAGCAAATGGCTGCAATATAACAAAGAGTGAAAAATGTAAGGGGGTCTGAATACTTTCCGTACCCACTGTATATAATATATATACACAGTACATACATATATTATGTAAACAAACTTTTATTTTGGATGCGATTAATCGTTTGATAGCACTAATTTACTGTTATTATAATAGTAAGCATATGTAACGTGTAACAAGGACACCTTAAAATAAAGTGTTACCGAAACATTTTACTGCGAGTCCTGAATGTTTATCACGATACTGATGCGTTATTAATGTGCTGATGCTGTTTGCACACTGACCTTACACTCACAGCAGCGTTTCAGCTTCGAGATACTCACAAGCTGATAAGACTAATATGAAAGGCATCTGTGTGTCATGGGGGTAAATGATTCAGAGTACTTGTAAACGCGTCCTGCTGAGGATGACGGACGCTAAGCCATTTATTTGGTCTGAGAGACGAAGGGTCAAAGCTATTCATAGCTGTCTGGAGAGAAAAAAGCTGCATTTGTGCTGAAATGGCTTTAAAGATCTTGAAAGTTAAAAATAAAGCGTTCAAACAAGGACGAATATTTAATTATTAGCATCATTTTTATTTATCTTTGTAGCAATACTTGCCAATACTTACAAAAATCATTAGGATATTAAGTAAAGATCATGTTCCATGAAGATATTTTGTAAATTTCCTACCATAAATATATCAAAACTTAATGTTTGATTAGTAATATGCATTGCTAAGAACTTCATTTGAACAACTTTAAAGATGATTTTCTCAATATTTAAATTTTTTTGCACCCTCAGATTCCAGATTTCCAAATAGTTATATCTCGACCAAATATTGTCCTATCCTAACAAACCATACATCAATGGAAAGATTATTTATTCAGCTTTCAGATGATGCATAAATCTCAGTTTCAAAAAATTGACCCTTATGACTGGTTTTGTGCTCCAGGGTCACAAATGGCTTAACTCCAAGCATTTTTGTTATGGTCTGTAATGGGATGAGCGAGTGTGGGGGGAAAATGCATTAAAGTCATTGATATTCAACAATGTTGATTCATTTTATATTAGCAAAAATATTAAGGTAAATATTGTGAATGCTTCACATTGCTGTTACAATGATCCATAATTTAAAGGAATAACCCCTCCTTGGTGATTCTCTCTCTCTCTCTCTCTCTCTCTCTCTCTCTCTCTCTC